>NW_024883558.1:0-69969 GCF_019059575.1 Amphibalanus amphitrite
ACGACAGATGACTCGGCGTTTTCACGGCATGAAGGACGAACAGGCAGCTGCACATCGCCAGTGACGGTACAATCGATCGGGACGGCGCCTTTACATATTCCCAGCACATTCCTACGGCCCCAGAACAAACGGCCAGCACAAATGTGCAATGTCACACAGAGAAGTTACGTGCCGGCGCGGCCTGACTTCCTCTCCGGCCTTGTCCCACCTTCCCGTCCATGAATCTACATAAATCATTAGCACTTCAAAGAGGTTCAGGACGATGGCGTTTGTTGCACATTGTTGCACATTGCATCTCGCCTGGCCTCCAGTCCCGGAGAGTTCAAGGCAGGGGCCACCCACCCACGCGTCTGGCGCAAGATGATGCAAACTTGAGGGTAGTCGTAGAGGTCCCAAAAGGTGCTATAAAGGCACTATTGGCGTTACAGACGCTGCTGTCACAAAGCCAATAATGTCGTTACATAAACGCTGCTGTTACATCTACTACTGTCATTGCAGTGCAGACGCTGCTGTCGTTTCAGCCAAGTGCTGCCGGACAGTCACTGCTGTCGTTACCGACACATCTTTCGTTAAAGACACTGCTGTCGTTACAGACACTACCGTCGTTACATCATCTGCAGTCGTTACAGTCGCTTCTGCGACGTGCCTCGGACAATGCGCCGTCGAAGCTCGCTCACGACCAGCGCCGTCTGTTGGGAAGGATCCCATACCCGGTCACCGGCGGTCCCACGCTATGCAAAGCAGCGCCGATTCTCACAGAAGGTGCCAACTACCGGCCGAGGGTGCGAGTGGCGCTACCGGCCGCAGGTAATGAAACGGGCAAACGTGCAGCCTTCCTTCCAGTCGGTCATGCATCGCAAACATGTGACGTGCGAGCACAGAGCGAGCTAGTCGTTTCATCGTTACGTTCTTTCTTTCTTTCTTTCTTTCTTTCTTTCTTTCTTTCTTTCTTTCTTTCTTTCTTTCTTTCTTTCTTTCTTTCTTTCTTTCTTTCTTTCTTTCTTTCTTTCTTTCTTTCTTTCTTTCTTTCTTTCTTTCTTTCTTTCTTCTTTTTTTTCTTTCTTTCTTTCTTTCTTTCTTTCTTCTTGCTCTCATTTCTCTCTCTTTCTCTTTCTCTTGTTTTTTTTTTCTCTTTCTCTCTCTCTCTCTCTCTCTCTCTCTCTCTCTCTCTCTCTCTCTCTCTCTCTCTCCTTCCCTCTCTCGATGCGAGTGCATCTAAATCCTCACAACCTCCGGAGCCCGAACCATGGTTTTGCTGAGTTTCTCACTCTACCAGCTTGGCTTTGTGGCCAAGCTGCTAACTCCAGTCCAACCTGTATCGGTTGGTAATGGTAAGGTGGTGGGCGGCTGACCGCACTCTGGGGTTTTTAATCCCTTTCTCTGTTTATGCATCTGCCGATCAGCTCCAGTTGCGGTCACATGTAATGCATCTGCAGCTTTCTCGTTCAATGCCTGGCCCGCTTTGAATGCGATGCCCTGATTTTTTGGCAACCAAAGGAATCTGCCAGTGCCGAGGGCCGTACCCATGACCGTGTTTTGCGGCACATTTTCCTGATCCAGTTTATACCGCTGCTCCATGTATCCAGCGACTGGCAAATGCCGGTAAATGGCCAGATGAACCATGACCCTTGTGTGTTCAGCGATTGCGTGTGCGGTAATCCTTTGAAAGCTTTCGCGATATCCTTGACGTCATGGTGCATCTGATGAATAGATTTCAGTTCAGTCTGACCAAGCATATTTGTTTGTTTATTCTCCCCACTAGATATAAATTCCCATGCTTTTTCTAATGCCAAACAATTTTTGCTGCTATTTTGATTCTCCGAACTGAAACCTATGCGTCCAGAATTTTCAAACAAAGCATATCATTGAGAATTCACCAGACGTCTTTTGATCGAAATGTAGAAACAGCTAACAGATTGTCTCAGAACATGGTGGGCGATAAAATGTCACACGGTTCGTTGCCTCCCCTCTCGCGATGTGTGCGTGGTTTGTGTGCTTTTGTGTGTGGAATGTCAGTAAGTACCCAGTCCAAGGTCTCGAGGAACTACGAGGCCAGCGTCGGAAGTCGACGGACCATCCGGGCAGCGTTGAGGGCCTCACCATGCCGGTCCGGACCCGGTCCCCGGTGGCAGTGGTCCGTATCGTCCTCAGGTGGTCCGATCATGGTCCTGCCTCCCCTACACATACACACTCTTCACCTGCCAAGGTCAGGGCCGTTTCGTCCCATCGGACTGGTCCCCTATCGACCCGACCTGTCCTCACGCGGCGCGGTGGATTGTTGAAACGCTTCTTCCCGAGGATGCTTCCCGGCGTGAACCTTGGAACTGACGGGAGGGATAATCGGGCGCTCTGCTCCCCACGGGATCTCTAAGGCCGCGATCCTCTTGGACGTGTATTAAACGGCGGGTTCGCCGCTGGTCGATTGAAGTTGCCGCCTGTAGACATCGGCTCACCCCAGCCATGATCCAAGGGCAGGGGTCGACACCTGGAGCTCGGCTCGAGTTCGCCGAATCGCGCTCAGGTGGGGACAAATTCCCAGGTACCCGCTGCCTCTGAGAGCTCTCAGAGTGCCACGGCAAACCCCGGTGAGTTGATGAGCTACCAGCTGAGAGGCTGTGAGCGCGGCTGCGCGCTCCGGTGGCGCCGTTCGACCAGCCGCTACCTCTGGCAGTGAGGCCGTGAGCGGCTCAGAGCGTCTCAGGCCGGTGGGAGGGAGGGTCGGGAGGTTCCCAGCGCCGCGCCGCCGGGCTGGGAGCGGTCGGGGACTCTGGGAGCCACAGCGGTGTCGATGGCGCTTCCACGGGATGTGCGACGGTAGTCGTCTTCGACTGGACGCGCCGCGGGAACTGGCCGGCTCCGCTATACAGTCGGACAAACTGCGCAGAACCCGCGGCCGGCCTTGGGCACCGTTCGCCATTCCAGCCTCCAATGAGACGACGTGGGACTGTTGAGGATGTTCGAATAATTCAATAATCTGTGGTAGACATCGTTTTTAATTGATTTTCCAAAAATAGCCGAACACATTCTTACATAATATGATGTTTTCTGCATTATTCCAATTTCGATTATGACGCTAACATTAAACACGACTAGAGGCAAACTACCACTGTAAAAATTGGCCCATGGATACTGGATTTTGCAGGAAGCATGACATATCGAACACATTTTCTTTCCAGTCCGAGGCACCCGTACGGTCACCCACTTATGGGAGAGAACCCGAGAGGAAAACTTGAACATTTAGGGAAACACAGAATCACCACATCCGATCCGATGCAGAATGTGTAAGGCAAAGTTTGGCGCTAAACCAACTTCTTTCTACATATGTCATGCTCATTAACAAATTATTACGGAGCGAGCGAAGCGAGCGGAGTCTTTCCTTAGATTAACGGAAATTTTTACGGAGCGAGCGAGGCGAGCGGAGTCTTTCCTTAGATTAACGGAAATTTCTGAGTATGAGCGGCCGGCCGGCCGGCCGGCCGGCCGTGGGGACGCTCTTCAAAAGCTAATATCTTAGGAACGGGACATCCGATTGACAAGCGGTCTTCTTTACTGAATGTCACTTGGACGTAAAAGTTCTGTGGTGTGATGGCCACCATGCGTTCTTGCCAACCACCGCACGTGGCACGTGGTAAAGTTGGACATTTTTTAAGAACCCCCAAAATTGCAACCTCAATAACGGCACAACGGTTGAGCCGATTGAATTGAAACTCGGTAGACAGTTAGGTCTCTATCAGATAATTCATCTGCATGTGTTAAGGTTGGGGTGCTGCTGCACGTGCGCACGTGCAGGGGTCGTTTCCAGATCTCGAGAGCGGCTGGACCGATGGCGCTCAAATTTGGTACACGGTTAGGGACCAGTTAGTAGGGTGCCGTGCACAAGTCAGTTGGGACCCATTTTGCACGTGCGCACGTGCAGGGTGCCGCTTCCAAATCTCGAGAACGGCTGGGCCGATTGTGCTCAAATTTGGCACATCGCTAGAGACCGGTTAGTAGGGTGCCGTGCACAAGTCAGTTGGAGGTACCCCCTCGAAATTTCGCACGTGCAAGGCCCACCCTCTCGCTCGCTCCGTTAGTCGCCCCATAAGGCGTTATACTGGTTTTTAGGGAGTGAGCCAAACCTATCACTTCGGCACCTAAGTGAGGCTAACAATACGTATTCCAGGCGTTTTTTGTGGTTTGCATGTTGTTTCGCAATTAAACGTCCTTGTTGAAAGTTACATTACATGCAACAATGATAAAAGAATGAGGCCTTGCCTATAACTGATGCATTTCACAGATGTGACACACTATCCGTTGCCGCGCATTCATGACAACGGACTAATGGAAGGGTAAAACATTTCAACTTATGTGCATAAAATATATTGCACTATATCAGTGCATTAATCTGCCCTCAATATAAGCATCGTTTGCAAGGCCTAAATGCTAAATATTGCCTTTCATTTACATAAGCAATAAACCGTGTTTTCGGAGTAGATGGTACGGTTCACCGATTTCGACCTCAACAACTTTGCTTGATCTGGGGCGTGCCATATACATCAGTAGTGACATCACATACCTATTCTTTACTGATTGTTTGGTTCGGTAATGCATACCCTCCACTAGCCCCGCGCCCAGACTGCTTTCAGCGGACATACCACGAACACTATCGTATATCACTAATATCGCCCGAGAGAGCATCTTCAATAGCCCTGGTCCAGGACTCATCAAAGCGCCGAATCCAATGTTGGCATTCAGGCACCTGGCTCTCGACATGGTGCCGCTGATGCAAATCAGCCGCCGAATGAGGCGCCAATCGGGGAGTGCCATCATCATGCTGGTCACGTGTTCTGTTCGGCGGCGGAGCGGGGCTGGCAGAGCAGCCGGCCGGCCGGCCCAACCCCTGTGCGTGTTTCTTTTTTTCCAACCAAAGGAAGGAGCTATACCCGAAGATGCTTCTTGGTAAACAAACCAAACAAAAACAAACATAACCTAACCTCACCTGACCTAACCTACAACCTACAAACCTACAACCTACAACCTAACCTACAACCTAACCTACAGACCTACAACCTACAAACCTACACAGGGCGTATTTTAAGGGATTTTCACTGGGTCGGCAATCACATTTAGGGGCGGCATTTTGCACTCATAGGGGCGGCACTTGGCATCTGAGGGGGGCGCCATACCTACTGATATTTAATGACAAAAAAAGACACGTTCGACGGTTCTTTTATAACTCTTTCTAAGTAATGATTTCAGATTCAACCTACCTAAGCTCAGCGGTATTACGTCTATTTTTCCGGGATATAACTAGTATTTCTCGTGTCATAATGCGACAAATGAACTATAATTTGACTTAACGAAAATTAATTTAAAAATTTTACCTGAGGTCAAGTTCATGACCTCACCATAAATAAAACATGTTGCATACCAGTCGATCCGTATCGTCAAGCTTAAAACATTCACGGTGTTTTATGGCTCTAAAACAGTGGTCGGCAGGTCGCACGAGTGGTGCCCACTTTATGGGCGCTGGACGGGGCCATTACCCCCACTTGTCATACCCCATTGCAAGCCCCATTGCTTACACAGCAAGGGTCGCTGATATTCGGCCATATCCTTTGACGCCTCTATTTTTCTGCATCTAAATAAAATGCATTACAATTAACTCTCTTTTTATGGAGAGGGAGAGCGGGTGGAGTAAGGATGAAGTCATACATTTTTTATTCATTAGTTACTCGCGTAATGAACAGCGTATTTATTTGTAACGATACGTTCATCCCCCCCCCCCAAGTTAATGAATGGTATACCTACCTACTCAAATATTTTCGTGACCCCAGTGACATTTTCATTGAGTTTTTGAAATTTGAATGACCTTCACTCGGCAACTTTCTCTCCGGATCGGCCGGCGGACAAAACGCAAGCGAAGACAATGCGGGGAGTCCGGTGCTCTACCAACTGAGCTACGGAACAGGCAAATGCTCACCATAGATACACCGACTGAACGATCCCTTTATAACTTCAGCGATTGATAAGACAAACAGTGTGTAACTGTATATATAAAATGTAAGTCTCGAAATTGCTATGTCTTTGACCAAAGGTAAGACAATTTTGCGACCCTTCCATTAGGTATAAGGAAATGGGAGAAAATCAGGGCATGCATGCCTCTTTTTATAGGTAGACAAATGTCAAAGTTAACGAATTTAAACATCATAAAACAATTAAAAATGAAACACTTAATCGGAAAATTGCCACCCACGACCCCTCGTTATGTCCTTGAGGTCATGTCAGGTCATGGAAGGCCTCCAGCAGTTTTTTCAATAACTTCTGATAGAGACATGCGACATGCCTGAGCGATGAAAACACCTGAGATGATTTCAGTTTGACGATACAAATCGACTGATATGCAACGTGACCTTTACCAGTCAGGTCATGACCTGGACCTGAGCTCAAATTTCCCAAATGACATTTGAATGTCAAATTATAGTTCATTCGATGCATCTCGACGAGAGGAGCACAGTACTGAAAAAACAATGTCATAACTTTCGTGAGTCAATAGTTATTACAGTAAAAAGGTTCTTCATTAAAACAGCTCAGTAGAGGGGCGGAGGGGGTCCACTGTCCACTCCAACCCTCCCCGGCCCGGCACGGGTTTAACTAGTTGTGCTCTGGAGGTTAAGCCGTTGATGTTAGGTCAAGTCTGAGGACTTTATAGGAACGTTGAAGAGCAATCGAATGCGCTTTTTTCGCGGTGCTGTAGTTCTATTCTTCCCCGAGTTATGCGCCAGTTTGTCAATAAATGTTGAAACAGACAACATTTCACCCACATTTTACCTTTGATGACCTCTGGTCACCTGATATTTGACATTTGACTTGACCTAACCAAAGTACGGTTAACCAACTAACCCAAGTAGTTTTTGACACTCTTTCGAATGCCGCTTACCGCGTGTCGCTACGTGGTCCAGTAGCCAAGTTATAGGGGTCGGGAGGGGGGTTCAAACCTCAGCCCGGCGCCGGTTAAGGGAAGGCACTATCATTTTGGAGGCGCTGCAGATATGCTAAGGGACGACAGCATCATTTTGAGGAGCGCCACCAACTTTTTTAGGGCACTTAAACCACTTTGAGGGGCACCACCGACACTGTGAGAAGCGCAGTTATCTCTTTGAGCGTTGGGGGTGGCACCATTTCATTGAAGGGCGCCATGTGCGCAGTGATGTGGGGTGAAATGACAATGAGGAGCGCCTCCGATACTTAGAAGAGACGCCAACATTACTCGGGGGGGGGGGGCAACATCACTTTTATTTTGAGGACGCCACCCCCACTGGCGGTCGCAGCCGTTAGCTAAAGGGGGGGGGGGCAAAGTCAAACCCGCGGAACATAACATTTATCCGTCGACCGGGGGGGGGGGGGTGATCGGCTAAGTTTTTACGTGTGTAGCAAAGTCGACGCCACAAAGTGCCGTGCAGTTGGCATTTCTTAGGCTACATCCATCTCATTCTTGCGTACAATTTTTGAACTCAGTTTAAGCGAAATAACCACTTCCATTTACCGTCCCAAGGTGTGCTCACCGGTCGGGCCGCCACACCGTGGTGACAGATCGGAGCAGCATATAAAACCAAGAGAGCATTTTTAGACTATGGCATTTACCCATGACATAGTTGTGTGGCTGCGGGAGAGAGTAGGTACACCGACCTCTAGAGACCCCCCCCCCCACAGGTTCCTGGCTTTCAAATTTGGCATTGGGGGCCGCGCGCAGACTCCTGCGGGGCTTTGCAACGACTCTATTGGGGCTCACTCAACCTGCCTAATCCTCAACTGCCAAAAAGACTGTCCCTGGGCCCTGGAGACTTCATCGGTCTCTGTCAGCCAAGGACCCACGCCGGCTCATGGGGCCCCGGCGCCGAAATATGAGGGAATCTGCTCGGAACCATCGGGACACGTTAGGCTCTGCAGGAGTTTGCGTGCGTTCTCAGAACTTCAGAAGTCCATCCCTGTATGTTTTCAATTAGAGACCAGTTTAGGGCCCTCAGAGACTAGTACAGGGCCTGCAAAGGCCATGACACAAAGGCCGACATGGGGCCCTCAGAGGTCAGCGTAAGGTCCTAAAAGACCGGCATGGGCCGGCGTTGGACCCAGAGGCCAGCAAAGGGCCCTCAAAGGCCAAGATGGGCCATCAGAGGCCGGTACGGGCCCTTAGAGGCGGGCATCGGGTCTTCAACAGCCAGTGCGGGCCCTCATAGGCGCCTAAGGTTAGTTTTGGGACCCCAGAGACAGAAATAAGGCCACCAGAGACCGGTGTGAGGCCCTCAGACGCCGGTTTAGGGGCCCTCAAAGGCCAGTGGAGGGCCATCAGAGGTCGATCTGGGCTCTTAGCGGTCAGTGTGGGCGCTTGACCGCCACTGAAGGGCCCTCAGAGTTCAGTGTAGGACGCTCAAAGACCGGTGTGGGAGCTATTAGGTAACAGCTGGGCGTGGGTTTCTTGAGCCTCGTCACAATCGGATAACGGCCAGGGCCCCATACGCTCATGGGGGCCCAACGGCTGTTTGGGAGGGGGGGCAAAATGATATGATGCCCCCTTATTTGCCCTTGGGGGATGGCCCTGATGCCCCCCCCCCCTCCGACCACCACTGTGTACTGTGTACACAGGCATCTGAGATCACATACTAGTTCATGCAATCTCTAATACGCAGGCCCCGGAGATCCCACGCTAATCCTTAAGGAACCAAGCCGGCATACACCGGGCTTCTGAGTTGCACAGCACCATCCCATGAGGTCATACTTTAGTGTCGTAGACCCACGCTCATTTGGCAGGAGGATCTCATGCCAGCCAATGCTGTGCCTATGAGAGCCTCAAGTAAACCCAACCCGATATTCCACATAAGTTAGAATACCTATATCTCACATCCGGCCATACTTGCGAACCGGTGCCAGCGACACTGACCGCCAAATTGACAGAATGTGAAACTGAGCCCACTCATGAGTGAAATTTACCTACTTCCTTTGCTGGTGCAAGAAAGACCTTTCACTAAACAAGAAAATGAAGCATACAAAAAGTTTTTGTATAGGACTTTTGTTCGATCTGAAAAGGTTGGGCCAAAAGATAGTATGGCCCCACCTTTCAGCATCAAAGGGGGGGCCATGGCCCCCGTGGCCCCCCCTGGGACCGCCTATGGCCACCCCATTGTAAGGGGCGGCACTGTAACTTTAAGGACCGCCGCGGGTACTTAAAGGGGAGGCTCCATCATATGGAGGGGCGCTACAGATCGTTAATGGGCGGCAATAGGTATGATATTTAGGGACTCCGATACTTCGAAGGGCGCCACCGTTTGTTTGAGGGTGACATCATCACTTTGAGGGGCACCACCGATACTGTTCGGGGCGCCACCGACACTATAAGGGGCGCCACCGACACTGCCAGGAGCACAGTCATCACTTTGACCGGCGCTTCTATGACATTTAAGGGCGCCGTGAGCACATTGGGGGGGGGGGCGGGGCGGCACCATGACGTTGAGGGATGTTACGGAAGGTTTGAGGGGCGGCAACATGACATTGAGGAGCGCCTCCGACACTTCGAGGGACACCAGCATTTCTTTGAGAGGCGGCACCTTGACTTTTGAGGAGACACCACCGACACTGTAAGGGGCGGCACCATCACTTTGAGGGGCGCCACGGATGGTTTGAGAAGCGGCACCATTATGTATATGGAAGGACGCTACAGAAAGTTGGAGGGCGGCAACATTGTATTGATGAGTTCCTCCAAAACTTTGAAGGGCGCCACTGACACTGTAAGGGGCGGCACCAGCACTTTTAGGGGCGGCAGCATCATTTTGAAGGCCGCCACCGACTCGTTGACAGGAGACACCATCACATTTAGGGGCGTCACTGGCACTTTGAGGGAGGCACCATCACATTGAGGGGCGCCACCGATGCTGAAAGGGGCGGCATCATCTTCTTGAGGGGCGGCATCATCTGCTTGAGGGGCAGCTCCATCACAATGAGGGGCGATGTGGATGCCTAGAGGGGCGGCACCATTATATTGGTGGGTTCCTCTGACACTCCGAAGAGCGTCACTGACACTATGAGGGGCGGCACTAACATTTTAAGGGGCGGCAGCATCATTTTGAGGCGCGCCACCGACTCGTTGGCGGGCAGCACCATCACATTCAGGGGCGGCATCATCTTCTTGAGGGGCGGCATCGTCTGCTTGAGGGGCGGCTCCATCACAATGAGGGGCTATGTGGATACCTAGAGGGGCGGCACCATTATATTGGTGGGTTCCTCCGACACTTCGAAAGGCGTCACTGACACTATAAGGGGCGGCGCCAACACTTTAAGGGGCGGCAGCATCATTTTGAGGGGCGCCACCGACTCGTTGGCGGGCAGCACCATCACATTCAGGGGCGCCACCGGCATTTTGAGGGCGGCACCATCACATTGAGGGGCGCCACCGATGCTGAAAGGGGCGGCATCATCTTCTTGAGGGGCGGTATCATCACATTGCGGGGTTCCACAGATGCTTAGAAGGGCGGCACCATTAGGTACATTGAGTGGGGCTACTAACAGATTTAGGGGCGGCACTGTCACATTGAGTTGCGGGATCATCACTTTCTATAGACGGCTGCTTCACTTTAAGAGGCGGCATTATCATTTCGGAGGGCAGCAGCCTCACTATGAATGACGGCACCTAGCCTGCATGTGCGTGCTGCATCCTAGAGGGGGCGGCAACTGGGTCGGCAAACGGCTGTCACTGGGTCGGCATTCTCCGTGACTGGGTCGGCAATTGCCGACCCAGTTAACATGTTAAAATACGCCCTGAACCTACAACCTACAAACCTACAACCTACAAACCTACAACCTAACCTACAACGCGCCAAAAAGTTCGGCCGGCGGCGGGGATCGAACCCTAGTTATTAGATCACGAGGCGAGTGTGTTCACCACTACACGACGCAGCCAGCTGGCCGGTGAGAGGTGTAAGTCACTTTTCAATGACGCAATGGGATATTCTCCGTATAGCGCCTTCCTTTGGGTGGAAAAAAGAATTACGCACCCCCTGTCCTCTGCCCCTCCCCGGCGGCACCCCTCCCTCAGCTGAGTCCCAGCGTCGCGAGTTCAGAGGGCCGCGCTGTGATTGGCGGAGCCGCCCGGACTGACGGCCAATGAGGGGACACCACCGCCTCCAGCGTATCAAATGTCCCCCGGTGTCGCCTCGTCCCCCCGCCCCGCCCCCTCCTGTGCCCCCACATTCCGCACAGTCCCGGATGATGGCTGAAGCGAGACGCATGGCGGAGGGGTCTGCGTGCGTTTGAGGAAAACAGTTGGACATTAGAGACGAGACGGGCCAGACATCATGATCATGATCATCATACACGTTATATGGCTGGCTCGCTGTCGCAGAACTATGTTAGGTCGAATACCGATACCAGAGGTCAAAAAAACTTCCTACTCGCTTACATTGTAGGCGACAGAAGCTGACAGGCACCAGACACATTTGGTGACAAAGTCACGAAAATGGTGAACGCACTGCATCGCATTTGTTGACGGCGTTTCCGCACACTGCTAGCGAACAGACTAACCAGCCAATCCGCGGCGAGATTGGCCCCTGAGCGAACCAATCGGATGCTGGTGACACGAGGGGACAACGCTGAGCTAACGCGCCAGCCGCCAGGGAGCCTTCACTGTGGATTTTGTAGGCCCCAGGAGCCAACGCATCAAAGATTTTGAGCGGGCCTTTTCGGCGCACGTCTATGAGAGGTATACCGTGATCATGAACACGTAGCAAAACAGGAGTGGACTCTTGCGAGTAGCGCTCAGTCATTCAGTGCTTGTCCAATTTTCAAACAAGTTTGAATGCTTTCAAGAAAGGGACTCAGACTGGCGCCGTGATGAAAGCTGAGTTGTTGTATTGTGGTTATGATTTTTTCTGTTTTAAGCAAGGGAGGACATAACACTGGAAGTAAGGAATCTAGGGTTGTCTAATTTTGCTGGTTTAGGTACTTGTAAGTTGGATATAACAACGCTAGCCCGGTGGGCATCAAAAGCAAGGCTGTGTGGATTTGTTGCCTGATTTTGAAACACTTGCCAAAGTTGTCAATGAATAGATGTTTTTACTGTTAATATTGACACAACTTTCATTTTGATTTTAATTTGTTGAGTCCTAGAAGAGCACAAATTTCAATTTTCATGAGCTGGTAAAAGTATACCAGTCCAAGGACTCCAAAAAAAATGTTGTAGGTTGGTATGTAGGTTGTAAGCTGGGAGGTTGTAGGCTGGTAGATTTTCTGCTTTGTGTTGGTATTTTGTAGGTAGGTTGTAGGTTAGTAGTTATGTGAGTTTGGTTCAGGCTTAATTGTTTTTCCTTCATTCCGACTTCTACTCTTTTACTCTTGCGTAAAGTGTTAAAGAAGTCTGAATGAAAGAAAAACATCATTACCTAACCTAATCTTACTTTCTACCCTACCACCTATTACCTACCAGCCTACAGCCTATCTACCTTCTACCTTATACCTGTACCTACAAGTTACAACTTCCTTCCTTAAACCTGCCAACCGACAAGCTCCGAAGCATCAAGCATACAACCCACCTACCTAGCACCTACACCTATTTTATTTTGACTTATTGTATACTAGTACCAAAAATCTAATGATAAGAATTTTCGTTTAACAATATTAGTGGCCTTGATGTGGAAAAGGAACCTTTTGCTACATGTTGGCACTGGCGGATCCAGGGTTTCAGCGCGGGGGGGGCATACCAGGTCACGGAGCCAAACCTAGGGTACCCCCAAATCCTGTTTTCTCATCGGATTTAGGCCACTTATTTTTCGTCATAGCCCTGACACGAGTTTTTTTCTAAAAAAAAAAAAACAGAAATGGTAGGACAACTGACCCCCATTGGCAGATCCAGGAGGAGGAGGCTTTTGGGACAAATACCCGGGTAGCGCCAGAAATCGACGAAAATTGGTGGGGCCGTTGGGGCCCTCAGAATGACTGGTGTATAGAGCCGACCCAGGGCCGCCGGTGTGGAACCTTAAGAGGTACTGGCGTGGGACCATCAAAGGTATCGGTGTGGGTTCCCCAGAGGCAGTGGTGTGGGGCCCTCAGAGGCACTGGTGCAGGAACCACAAAGAAGCCGGTGTGGGCACTCTAAGGTGCTGGTGTGAGGCCCTCACATGGACGCCGTTGTGGTGCCTCAGACACTGGTGTGGCGCTAAGCCTACACCATTCACAGATGGATGTGTGTGGGGCCCTTGGAGTTGTTGGTGCGAAATGCGAATGTTTAATAACCCAGTGGGACCTCTCAGAGACCGACAAAGGGCCCTCAGAGGCCGGTAACGGGCCGTATGATGCCAACAATGGGCCTTCACAGGCCGGCAAGTGAGGGCCGGCAGTATCTTCAGGAGCCCTGTGGAGTCCTTAGAGATCGGCATGGTACTCTCAGACGCCGGTGGGTCCCTCAGTGTCACCGGTGTAGGACCTACTGAGTTACCGGTGGCTGGCTGCCAGAGGCACTGGTGTGGGGCCCCAGAGGCGCCGGTGTGGGACCCTCAGAGTCGCCGATGTGGGGCCTCAGGAGATACTGGTGTCTCAGAGGTGGCGCTGTAGGGCCCTCAGATGTGTCTGTGTGGTGCCCTCATAGTCGCCGGTGAAGACTTTCAAAGGCATCGTTGTGGGAGTCCTTACTCCTCAGAGGCACATGCATGGGGGCAAGGAGTCTTCAAGAGACCAGCAAGGGCCAACAGAGGCCTTCAGGAGCCCTGTGGGATCCTGGAGACCGGCGTGGTACTCTCAGGCGTTACTGGGAGCCCTCAGAGTCACCAGTGTGGGGTCCACAGAGTTGCAGGTATAGGTAGCCGTCAGATGCGCCTGTGTAAGACCTTCAGAGGCGCCAGTGTGGGTCCCTCAGAGCCGCCGCCGATGTAGGGCCTTAAGAAATATTGGTGTTAATCCCTCAGATTGGCGGTGTTGGGCCCTCAAAGGCGCCGGTGTGAGACCCTCACAGGCGCCGTTATGGGGCCTCAGAGACACTGGTGTGGAGCCGTTCCATGCGGGTATGGGCCAGGACCCGAATTAGAGCTGACGCTTAATAGGTCAGCAAGGTCACTCAGAGGCCAGCACAGGGCCCTCAGAAGCCGGAATGAGGTCCTTATGGAGATGTGTGATGTGTGGCGACTCAGGAACCCGTGACTCCGTGAGGTGCTCTCACGAGTCCTGCGGGTCTTATCTCAGTCGAAATAAGACACGCTTGGACCCTGAGCGGCCAATTGGCACTGCAGGGCCTCTGGGGCCCATAGGGCACCATGCATCTAATGAGGCGGCACGCGCCCCTTGTGCCCCCCCCCCCCCCCCCCGGTTACGCTGCACTGGCTGCGGCCATACAGGTAAATCATATTCTAACCGTCCCTATTCCCAAGCATAGGCGGCGGCCGATTCCTGGTTTGCGCAATATGAGTGCCATCGTTAGACAATACGGTCAAAATGGTTGAAGCGGCATGGCTCCCCTGTGGTAAGAACTAAGAAGCAACATATTTTTTAGACAAAATAAAGCAATGACAACTAAATTGAGGTTACTAAAACGACTCTGATCACAAAAGTAGTTACAAAAAGTAGTAGGAAGGCTTTCGAATCCATTTTTATTTAGTTCCTCGTTATAGGCGTAAGAAGTGAGTCTGAACGGGGGGGGGGGCATACTTGTACTGAATGCCCTCCCCAGGCTCCTGTCGGGGGGGGCATATGCCCCTAATGCCCCCCCCTGGATCCGCCAGTGCATGTTGGTAGGTATATTGTATTATACCGGGTGGCCCAGAAAAAACGTTCCGAACTTTGGAGGCCTATATATCAAATACGAGTACAAATAACGAGCCAAAATTTTCATCAAGTTTGCGTCATTTCTTTGCGCATTGGTATGCCAAATTATAACACTATACCATCATTTTCAAGCTGGCAATCTTGAGTTGAATTAAGCAAGACGTTTTTGCTTTTTTTGCCGATGTCAAACGATAGTGATGATTGGGTTAGACGTCCCATGTTATAAAAAAGAATAAAAAATAGAGCACGTGAATGAAACCAACACGTATGTTCTTATTTTAAATATTTTTGTCTCACTTATGTGCCAAATATTCAAATACTGAGCCAAAATGGTGCTCATGGATGTCATTCGTTTCAACACCAAATCATGTTTCGAGCAAGAGTGGCACGGTGCATGGATTACTGCTGATTACCCTCCTTTCAGTAGATCAAACAGTAAATCGACCGGATAAGGAAAACAAACTAAAGCAGACTGGTTCCTGTGCCAGAAGACCACAGAATAGCTTATGAAAAACAACATTACCAGCAGATGACAAAAAAAAAAACTGGTTGAAAGGCTACCTTTTCCCAGGAATGTCAGCCAGGAAAGCATTTGAGCCAGGTTAGAAAACTGGAAACTTCCTCCGATGCCGCTGGCACAGAGCCATCGTGGTTGCCTGAGGGAATGTGTCATCCTGAGACCCTAACCATCAATGAGACTAGCTGCCATATAGAAGTCATGGCTCTAGGCCGCGGTGCCGCGGAGTGAAAGTGACCCGTTCACTCACATGTTTTAGTAAACATCGGAGCAAAAAAGTAATTTTTACATGGCATGCTTGAAACACGAACCGTTTAAAAAGTTATTTACCGAACACCATGAAAATCACACCATGTACTGAAAATGTGTGCCGCATTAACTATTCGAAGTTTTAATGTTGTATCTTTATCACTTTCTGAGAAATATTGATTTAAAGTTGGGAACGTTTTTTCTGGGCCACCCGGTACATAGGCACCTATCATTTGTTATGTCATAACAGGTGTGAAATCCCACCATATAGAACACAAATGTAAATGTATTATGGAAAAATGTAAAATAGAATGTCAGCAATTCTTAAATGCATCTGCACAAGATTAGTTACACATGCATTCAGTGTCCCAAAGTTGAGTTTTGGCTGGGGTGTCAGAGGGGGATATTATCCACCAAAAAGGGGTAGAGGGTGGAAACTGCTGGTTAGATTAGATACAAAAAGAGTGAGAAAAGATCAGTAGCATTTATTTTTATCCATGAGTATGTATGATCATAAACCAACTCCAAGTATCCACACAACTCAGTCCACCACACCTGTCCACTTGTCCAAGTCCACCACACCCAGAACTGCCTTTTGAGGTAACAAGGTGTTCTTGGCTGAGAGTGGTTAATTGCTCTTAGAAATTGGTGGTGAGAGTGGCAAATGAATCTCAGTATTTCCCACCCAAATCAACAAATTTTGGGACACTGTAATAATACATTTTCCAGGTTTAGGGCCACACTAACATTGGTTACACTAACATTAACATTGGCCTGATGAATCCTAGAATTTTTCCAATTTTACCACCCTAGTGCAACACTTATCTGGCCTCCGGGGGCAGGGGACACAAAGGGGGTTGAAAAATTTTGTAGGTGACACAAAATAAGTTTTTTTGACCTCTGACCGATACCTACCCTAAATCAGAAACCTGATGCTGGCTTTATACCTACCTATGAATGAGGAAATCTGGATAACTTCTGGCAATTTTCAGGAAGAGTGGAAAGCCGGAAGATAATTAATTATGCATTTCATGCGAAAAAAACTGGACCCATGGATAGGTGAAAAGGGTCGGACGTGCAAAATAACATCCTACCATAGGCGCGGGAGCCGGGGGGGCAGTGGGGGCAGCTTGCCCCCCCCCCCCAACTCTGGGGCCGTGGGGGCGGTGCCCCCACAGCTTTAAGACGGAATACCACACTTTTTTTGCAAATGTTTTCTTTTTTGTTGAAAAAAGCCGAGGGGTGAAAAATAAGTGGCCTAAAACCGGTGAGAAAACTAGATTTGGGGGTACCCTAGGTTGGTCTCTATTATGGTGTGCCCCCCAGTCGGAAAGTAGTTCCCGCGCCCCTGCATCCTACTCATACTCTCGTCTCCCCTACGACTTTCTTTAACATTTTCACGACTTAACTGCCCACGTTTGAAGCAATTTGGTTTTTGTTCAACCCATAGTTCTATGACAATCTATTCAGGACCACACGGCATAGCTTCCCATCCCAGACGGAGAAAATATTCACACAGCGAAGAAAAGCCATCGAAATGGAATCACTAGACCGCAGCAACACCGTCTCAGCTAAACGTTTTGGCCCAGGGGTCACGCATCTGATCGACCTAATATATCGGCTATCAATTGATAAGGCCGTCGTCCATATACCGAGCCGATTGGTGACGAATGTCGAAGTATCACTGCTTCATTCAGTCGTGAATTGGGGCGGAGGCGAATGAATATATTGGACACCAAAACTGAAGATTGAATGTCGCAGAAAACACCCGGGTGAATGGGTGTCAGTTAGGTATTGAGCCACTGGCAATCCGCTGTAGCAAGGTCGGATCGTTATTGGACCTTAGCAAGCTAACGGAACGGCGAGAAATGATCGTTACAATTTGCAGCGGCGTTTGACTGATTTCAATAAGCAGAAATAAAGCAAGGGATGAATAAATATGTGACGCAATTGTAATGCATCCTCCCAGACTGGATTTATCCTTCGACATATAGCAACACAAATTAAATGAAACACATGAGAGGCAAGTATTTATATAAACCGAACACATCAAACACGTATGCACGACTTTGACCGCCGATGTCAAGGTCACATCTGGCCTCGCGGCCGGGCATTGACCACGGCCTCTGAACGCGTGTTTTACGGCGCATCATAAAAGGCCGGCACACGCAACATGGCCAGACAACCGGCGGGTTTTTGCGTGCCCGACCGCCTGGCGGATGTGCGCGCCGCGGGCTGCGGCCCGCCGGCTCCGCCCCGGCGGTCACCGGTAGCCGGTCACTAGTCAGACAGACCGTCATCGGCCGCAGCCGACGGCGACAACGTCCGTCATCAGTCCGTCATCAGGCGTCATCAGGCCGGCAGCGGGATGGACAAAAACGGCCCGTGTCGGCGCCGGCTGCCCCCGGGCGGTGCCGTGACGCCGGCGGCGACCGCGTGCCGTGCGGGCCGGCCTAGCCTGCAGGCGGCGCCGGCTGCGTCACGCGAACCGCCGTTCGTCATGCGCGCACCCGCACCGGCCACTAGCTGCCCATACGGCGGTCGGCTGCGCGCGCAGCAGCAGCGCGCGCACGCGGTGATTGCGCGCCGGCCGGCCGGCCCACCGGACGACCAAGGCTGCGAGCGGCCGGCACCTGCGCGCCGTCCCCGCAACGGGACGGCTCTGAATTCGACCGACACCGCCGGCCCGGGCGGGCGGGCGGGGCGGGGCGGCGGCGGTCATCGCTCGCCGGCCGGCCGCACACAATAGACGCCGCCCGGGAGCGTGAGAGGCGTCACAGGGCTGGTGACCGCCGCGGGAGGTCAGCGGACCGATAGTCACCGTCGGCAGGGAGCTGCGTAAGCTTCGTCAGGGCTGCGTCAGCTCCGTCAGGGCTACGTCAGCCCGCACATCGACCTCCGGAGCTGCCTCAGCCGACCTCACCCGGTGCCGCCTCACCGACGAAGGGTGGGTGGGAAGAGCTGTCTTATCCGCGGCTGGGCGGGGCTGAGCTGTCTGATCTACGGGCTAAGTGAGGCTGAGGCAAAAGCTGAATCACGCTGACGTTTATTTTCTCGTGTTTTGTGTTTAGTGTCCATTGAACTATCGACAATGCCGTTAATTCTACTTATGACAGACAATAGAGTGAGAATATAAATATCAACGAAGACTCTCACACAGACATTTACATCGCCGATACTGTTTGATTCCTTTCGCAGTGCATGTAAAGTAGGCGCTGAGCGAGCTTGTTTCCGTATATTCCGTTACCCATGTGTGCCCACTTTCCCACCGCACTTCTCCGGGTACGACCTAGCCGCAATTTCCATGTTTTGCTTTCCCGAAACGTTGAAGGATCCGCATACGAATAAAGAACGGTAATGAAACGGCCTTTCGATATAAAGCGTGGAACTGAGCGATGAAGTGAATACACGTTTTCCTTTTCGTAAGCCGTAACACGAATGGTGAAATCTATATTTGGTGAGCAATAACCGAAGCAGGCATCTACAAAAGCAAGTCGAGATATGGTTACATGATCTGCTTTGCAAGTGTCATCATTCGCCAGATGAGTGTGCCGCTCATTTTGCAGAACACCGACAAGTGACTGGCAACTATCTATCTATGGGAAGATAAATGACTTATCTTATCGACCTGTTCCTATCACCACTACTCAAATCGAACACGCGGCATCCAGCGGCGTCGCTGCTCTACAGTCGCTCTCTCGCGTCATCGAGCTTCAGAGAGGCTAGAGACGACAGCGTTGAGCGGCAGCGGTGGTGGTAACAGCGTCGGTAGCGGCGAGGGTAGCTCAGCGGTCATCTGGGGTCATAAACGTCCACTCCGCGTCACCGCCGCCGCCGCCGCCGCTGGCCACACGCCGGAAACAATGGGAGCTCGGAGCGGGTTCAACAGAGGGCACGTCTCACACCGGGGCCGGGGTGTGGGGGAGGGGGAGGTCCTGTCCGCGACATCATTGCAGAGCGTGAGTCAGCGCGGCAGGGGACAAAAGGCGGCTACGACTGAACCTGCACTCTGCGGCGGGCCGGAGTTAGAGCGCCGCGCCGGCCCGGCAGGACGCAGAGGGGCGCGAGGTGGCCAACAGGCACCGGCGGCTCTGTCTGCCAGAGATGCTGCACGAATGGTGCATAGACCGTGCACGGAAAGAGCAGGGAGTGTGCAGGTGATGCACGGGGTGCACCATCTGCTGAGCCCTCCACGGGGAGAGAGGAGGGACGCTGCAGCTCTCGGCACCGTCTCTGATAGCTCCGGTACCGGAGTAAGCCGGCATCGCGGCATCACGGGCCGTCTGGCGGTCAGCACGTGACATTGTCAAGGTCGGCGGGCGGCCGAGCGCGTCGGACAGTCGGGATTTCCGTCCCGGCCCGTCCGACGGGGGAAACAAACTCACTGCACTCGATAATAACCGACACGGGTCAGCGCATACGGGACTTGGTTATATAATTTCATGATTTTTGGTTGATTGATAGCGAAAGAAAGATGCTAAAAAAGATCAGAAGGGAACTCCGCAAAACAACGAAAAATGAAAATAGATTATATATGATAGTGTCAACAACGTATTGTAAAAAAGTGAAGTTTTCCAAATGTGACTGCTGCACATTTACCATTTGGAAGTTGTGAAAAAGAATTGCGAAAAAGACCAGGGCTGAGAACATGTCAAAGCACAGCAAAATGTTAACGTATCTTTGTTGAACATAGGCTTTCGAGCTGACTCATACATATAAAGTTCAATGTCAGAGAAACATTATTTTTAGTGAATGCTAACAAGTGTGGAATCATGCAATAAATAATTGCACGCAAAGAATAAAACAAAGCAACTGGATCAATAATCAGTACCCTATTTTTTTCCTAGCCGACGTCCTTGCGAATTGAGGAAGGACGCACCATAAAGGCATGCTTCTTCGGAAAGTCTGTGTCACCACTGGCATAAATAAAGGCATAAAGGCATGCTTCTTCGGAAAGTCTGTGTCACACTATCATAAACCTCACCCAGAAATGTGGCCTTGGCGGCTGTAACGGCCTTGGCGGTTTGTCATGTGGCAACTCTGAGCGTCCCGGGAGTGTCCGGCGAGACAATCGAAACGGGATCGCTCCGGAAACGGGCAAACAGGAGACGGGTGGGTTCTGGTGAACGGCGACCTCATAGGCTGGACCATATAAATATGGACAATATGTAAATCCGGGTGCCTACCTGTGAACGGTGACGTTTAGTGTTACAGCCGGAAAGACGTGACCTGAGAATCCACGAAGTAAATTTTGTTGTATTTGATTGGGATTTAGAATGCCTTTGACGATTCTACTGCTATACTCATCTCAGCTGGAAGGCAAGAAGTTACAGAGCTTTTACATAACAACCAAAAGCAAGCATAACTAGGTTTGTTGAACTGGTCGAGATCATCATTTTAACCCTCGCCGGCCGAGGGGGGGGGGGGGGGGGCGGGTGCCGCCCCCCATAGGGTTTTTTTCGCGATAGCTCCGAACACGCTGGCGATAGAGAGCTGAAACTTGGCATACCTGACCTTTGATCCAAGCCGCATCTTTTGACACCAACCGCATTTTTGGGTCAGGTCAGGTCACTGACCTATGACGTCATAAGTGAACCTCTGCACGGTCTTCAGATGTCGCAACTTCGCAACGCCCTCACTGCCAGAGGAGATGTCACAGGGAAATGAGACTTGCAGGATCTAGTATCCATTATGAGTCTCACAACTTGTATATCTCGGATTTTTCCTAAAGGTCATATGAGGTCAGGTCATTTTCGTGACCTCACCATTATAAGTCAATGGGGAAAAATTCAAACTGCTATTCTGGCGCCGGGAACGATCTCCAACCATCTCAAGCACACAGAATCGTGATTTCATGCACTCCTTGCAAGGTTAGATGCGTCACTTTTGCAATGTTGACCTTGCGTGACGTCATTTATGACGTCATCAAGGTCATATTAGTTTTTCGTCAATAACTCTTGATCAAATTGAGCTAGCGAGCCGGGAAAGCCACCAATGGACTCAGGAAGACCTGCCAAATCGAATGATATGCGACATGACCCCTTTCGACCAACTTCGTGACCTGGGGGTGCTGACCTGACCTTGACCTGAGGTCAACACCCCAAGTTGACCTGACCCGGACAAAAAGTATATCATTCGACGCGCCTGAGCGAGACGAACACGATGCTGCCAAAATCGGCGCTCTGCGGCCGTTTTTTGCGAAGTTATTCACCAAAAACTGAACCGTACCTTGGGGCACTTGACCTGACCTCAGAGGTCACCGGTTGACCTAGGACCTTAAAGTCGGGTACCAATCTCTGCGTCTCGTAACGGCGCACACGCTCGTTTTTTCCGCGACGCGCTAGCTCCACCAGGGGCGAAACGGCGAGGGGGGGGGTCGTACCCCCCCCCCCCTCGGCCGGCGCGTATGTACAAAACCAATAGGTCCGGCGAGGGTTAAAGGATAAAAGGGCTTTTAGCGCAGCATGATCCGATGAACTGTTTAGGTGGCTGCATGCTTCTTAAATTGGGCACTTATGTCAAAAACACGCATATTATTTTCCGCCTGCATGCACATTACGCATTCTCATGAGGCCGTCCCGCAGCGCATCTAGATAATTCAGCAAAATACATGGTTCAGCCTCGACCTTGATGACAAGCACAACCGCTACGTCGCTCGTGCAGCCACTGTGCACGGAACACATGATCACCCGTGTCAGTGATCCTGGTCCAGGGCAGTCGGCGCGGTGTGCACTGTCACGCTCCGGCAGGCGCACCATTAAAACATCGTCAGTGCCCGCCTGAACAGGGCCCACCAGGGGTCATGGACCACAAATTACGCCCTGAACACAGATCTACGTGGCGATCGGACCTGACGTCCGGTCCAGGGTCCGGTCCTGGTCCGGTCTTGTCTCGGTTTGGGACCGTCCGGTCCTGATACCGTGCTGGCTTTTAGACGAAGAAAGCAGCAGTCGAAGTGCTGAGAGGCTGTGGACTGTGAAGAGAAAACCCTTAGTTGTTTGGCTGAGAGGTAACATTGCATATCAACATGCCGTCGTCGACTATCAATTTATCCTTTTTGTCTTCTCTTCTCTGTTCTCTGTTTTATTTTACCCTTGCCAAAATCTTTTCTCAGGTGAATGACTTACCCCAGGGGACACGTCCACGAGCTCCTGATGAGGTAGGTGCACCTGCTTTGTTCGGGATCATCCAGCCGCTTACATAACTTATGCTTGGTCAGCTGTGTATGCTGTTGACGAACATTTGCCCGATTATCCTGCTCACCTTATTAGAGCAGAGTGGAGAGTGCAAACAGCACAGGGAAAATCAGTATTAGCGGTACGAGCTGGTTTCGGGTACCTACCTACCTATTCATGCATACACTGAGACGCAGCTCAGGAGCGGGATAGTCGTTGGTTACCTATAGATGCAAGGTACACCGTCTCATAAACTTCACTTGCTGACAGCCAAGCCATGCATGTCGCTAGACTCCACGGCATTTGCGAAAAGATTGCCACGAGCTCTCAGTGCTCGAAATTGCTGCAATGCCTCAGAAGTGCGTCTTGTGATTGCCTGCGTCCAAGGCTCGTCCTGAGGCAAACCTATTTTCACAAACGCCCACTTTTCCCAATGGCTGGTTTTTATATCAGGTCAGCGCGGTCGCTGACAGTGCTATGAGGCAGGCAGATCCAGTGTTGCGAGACGGGCAGCACTAAGTGTCGACAGAGCTGTCAGCGAGGGATGATATAGGGGATAAGGAGCTCATGCCCACAGGGATCAGTGAAATAACCTGGAAATGCAAGCTCGTCATTGCTGAGCATCACTGGACTTTGTGTGGTGCGCCAGACTGTCGTTCATCGATAGGGCTCTTCTAGTTGTCATAGCCCAGGGGTGGCAATAATTACCAGTAAAACGCCTTTTGGGCGAAGGACGAGCGAGCGAGATAGCGAGCCCTGCACGTGCGGAAGGGCGAGAGGGTACTTCCAACGGACTTGTGCAAAGCACCCTTCTAACCGGTCGCTAGCGGTGTGCCAAATTTGAACGCAATCGGCCCAGCCGTTCCTGAGATCTGAAAGCGGCGTTCTGCACGTGCGCACGTGCAAACGGGGTCCAAACTGACTTTTGCACGGCACCCTCCTAACCGGTCCCCAACCGTGTACCAAATTTGAGCGCAATCGGCCCAGCCGTTCTCGAGATCTGGAAGCGCCCCCTGCACGTGCGCACGTGCAGTAGCACCCTAACCGCAACACATGGGAATGCATTGCCTGGTGGGTGCCTACCTGTATGCCAAGTTTCAGCGAAATCGCCCCAGTAATTACCGAGTTATTGAAATGGGAACAAAGTTGACACCTCTTATTGTTGTATTTTGCACGTGCACTGGGGGTCACTCACATAGATCAAGAGTATACTGTAAAAAAAATTCACTAGCTAATTTTGAAATAAGGCATTTTTTACGAGTGCCTCCCTTGCACCTCGTTACAACATATATGGACATTAGTAGTCAGAGCCATGCACGTTAACAATGCCCTTTGTGGAACAAATGCCTACGAGCGAGAGCATGTTCAGGAACCTAATTTTGCGCAGTGTTAATGAACTACGCACAGCCTCACAGTGTTACCCGCCGTTGGCTTGTTCTCGGCCAGTTTTTGGCGTGTCCCCCAATCAGGTCATTTTGCTATTAGCTCAGCTGACGAGGCCCCGGCTGGCACCTACTAAACGGATAACCTTGCGTGCAACCCCGCTTGTTGTCACGAACGCCTGCAGCTGGTAAACGTGCTGGTAAGCTTGCGTGGTAAGCGGCTTCGGATGGCTATGAGGATGTGCCTCATAGCTATCCTCGTCGCATGTTACAACCTAGGAGTCTGTGGCTGCTTTCAGAAGGAGTCCCCCCCCCCGCATCCGGGAGCCGGCGTCCATTTTGTGTTGCGTCGCCATTACTGTGTGTGTCTGCCCAACTGCTCTTTGGCTTGATTGAAGGTGAGGCATCTTGTATCATTTGCTGTGTGCTCAACAAAAAGGTTGTCCATTTGTAAACAAAAGTTATTATGTTGTTGAGCTTCTTAGAAGATGTATAGTATCGCAAATGTTGCCCGTCGTTGGCAGAAGTGCGCCGTTATCGTCTATCCAAGTCAGAATAGCTATATGTTTGGGACTTAAGCTAGCTTGTGGCAGGAATATATCACTTTCTTCAACTTTAATTTAATCATTTTCCAGATTGGTATGCCTTATGATAATAATAATGTTGATATTCGTTTTTCACCCATTACAGACTTCTCTGGTAAAGAATGGGGCCATGTGGCCTGGCCTACCTTCACCCCGCAACTGCCGCCGGTGCAGAGCTAATGAAAAATCACAAATATTTGATGGTGGTTATTTAAGAAACCTGATTGCAAATTATTCAGTTAGTTGTTGTTGTTGTTGTTGTTGTTGTTGTTGTTGTTGTTATTAAAGTTATAGTTATTGTCCTGGCGTTGTTATTGTTCTCGTTCTCGTTCTCGTGCCCGAATAAATGTGCTGCAGCGCTACTCAGTCTGTTTACTTGCGGGTGGCGGTCGAGAGTCGGGGGCACTGGTTGACGGAATTCCGTCGACGGAATTCCGTCAACCCAGTGCACCTCGACCCCGAAGACCAGTAGTGGTACTAGTTAACTAGTGCCACTACTGGCCTTGAGCTAGTACCACTACTAGCCTTGGGGGCTAGTACAATTACTGGGTATGGATTAGTAGGCAGTGGTTAGTTACCTTACCAGGCAGGGGCTATTATGACACCTAGTAGACGCACTACCCACCTTATTTACGTGCGTGTTGTCAAACTAGGTGGAGCACGGTGGTCGTATGCATACGAGGCACAGCCTTGTCGAACAAGCTTGTTACTCGGCAACTAGCCTAAAATTAGCCAAATTTACACGCTCCTGCAATGTTATTTTTGCGCTGAGAATTCCTCTACGAGGGGCTTGTAAGTTTTTTTTTACAGTGATCCGACCTTTGGTAGAAGGGATGCAGCTACCCTATAAAAATTACCGCAAGACAATCGCTCAAGCCGCTGCTGAGATATGGGCCTCTCAAAATCACTACTTTTGCAAAACTGCTTGAACACCCTTGACTTTTCACGTGGCACGTGCCACGACGGTCACTGAGATGTATCAAAAGTAGTCAATTACGACGGGACGGGACAGAGAAGTGACGGAGACGTGACGGAGACAGAGACGGAGACAGAGACAGAGACGGAGACAGAGACAGAGACGGAGATAGAGACAGAGACAGAGACAGAGACAGAGACAGAGACAGAGACAGAGACGGAGATGGAAACGGAGACAGAGACGGAGATTAAAGGCCTGTACACATTCAGCTGCTGTGCTGTTGTCAGCCGAAAATCACTCACACTATTGGCTGAAAAATTGATGACGTTATGTTGCACATGCAACATGACGTCATCTCTCTGCTGCCGGCAGCATGGGCTGACGGGCTGTGCTGCTACGAGAAAGCAAGTGCAGAGATGCCGAGCCGTCAGCAAAAGCCATAAATGACGCATTTAGACACTGGTAGTGGCGCATGAAAGCAAATCACGTGCCAGATTTTTATTGAGCACTGCAGATAAATGAAATTTGGACACCATGTTGGCGCTATTCACATATATTTGGTTTCATAATTAATTGTCGATACAAGAAAAATACTTATTACTTTCGCACATTGTCAGTAAATATTTTGATAATATATCTAACTGCTTAAGTATTGTATTAATAAAGAACATGAAGATGAGATGAAATATTTGTTTACAACGCCATATTTGTAAACAGCCAGCCAGTGCTGACATTTCTCATCAGCCAAATGTATAGGGTAAGGTGCCTAATTAGCGACCCCCTTAATTTGAGCAGTTATTGCTCACACTCTATGGGTGCCATTGTATTGCTGGCTTGATTTTCGGAGAGATCGTTCATTTTTCTATTAAAATATAGTCATTTTCTGCCCCAATATTCACTAACTTATTTGTAGTGAGCATTTTAGCAAACCATTGCAAAAAACGCTAATAGGGAACTCTTCCCGATTAGCAACCGGGGAGGGTCGCTAATAAGTCTATGGGTTTCCCCATATTAAAAATGGCAAAAAATGCGACGCCTGAAAAGATGAAATATGATCTCAAAAAGGTAACCTATATGCAAAGCACTCAATCACTCGAACAGGAACGTTTATGCAACACAGTTACGTAAGTAAAAACTGATCACGTGATGCACCGAAGGCGAAAAGAAGGCGGAAACCCAAATTTTGCGGGCTATCTCGTACGATATTCGATGTCCGCGCTGAATTCGGCACCCCTGCAGTCGGTGACGACATTTGGCATCCCCCGTCACACATTGCAAGCTTCAGCAACACCTCATTTTCATTTCTCTCTTTTCCCCTTTCTTTCCCTTCTTGAGCTATTTGCGACCATGTCAGGCGCAAATAGGAAATATGAGTTGCGACACTTTTTTAACCGCCATGCTGTGCACAGTTGAGCGATTCACTATGGGAAAACGGCAATCAATTGAAAAAGGAATGTCGATTCAGAATAAAAAAGGCGCATCATCCTAATGTGCATCGCTTTTCATCAGAGAGGGCCCAAACACACACGTTTTGGATAAGAAACTCGTCATTTTTATTTGAACTCACCTGAAACGTCCCACCAGAAACATCGACGACCGGAAAATAATTTAATTTGATAACCAAAGTATGGCTGACCTTTTGACGATATTTTTACCTCGTTTTCTCCTGCCAGTTTTTCTGTAGGGAGGTAGGTCGCAAATCGGAAAGGGTCGCTAATTAGGCACCTTACCCTACAGTTCCGTCCAGGGTATATTGAGTGAAGTTCCGTCAGCCAGAAGCGGTGGGCGGAGCCTATTTCAGCTGACAACAGCACAACAGCTGAATGTGTACAGGCCTTAAGACAGAGACAGAGACAGACACAGAGACATATGCAGAGACAGAGACAGAGACAGAGACAGACAGATACAGAGAAAAGACAGAGACAGAGACAGAGACAGAGACAGAGACAGAGACAGAGACAGAGACAGAGACAGAGACAGAGACAGAGACAGAGACAGAGACAGAGACAGAGACAGAGACAGAGACAGAGACAGAGACAGAGACAGAGACAGAGATTAAGACAGAGATGAAGACAGAGACTGAGACAGAGACCGAAACAGAGATGGAGACAGAGACAGATATTTAGACAGAGACGGAGACGGATGCCATTCGGCGATGATACGGTCGGAGTCACACGTTGATTTCATGCGACGAGGCGGCTGGTCTCCCGCAGACTTTGTGACTGTCTTTGGTCGTTGGATGACTGATGAACCACACTCGCCATGTTTCTCGAAGGCCCGGAGACCACGGGTGACACTCCAGGGAGTGTCTGGGAGTGCCCTGGAGTGTCACCTCCGGGTAAGCTCCGCGCCCAGTATCCACCTCCGCAGATTTAATTCGTCAGGCCCCTGGACGGCTGGGTGGATGCGTCAAACATGTGACAGAGTCAATTTTTCCAAGACGCGAAGGCAATGCTTTCACGGTTTGAACGTTGGATACATTTAGGATATGCTGATAAAATAAACACATACTTTTTCTAGGTGGTAAGGCATGGACGGGCAGACGGCAAGCAATATGGCTCAGTGATGTCATCCATCCAAACAGGTGGATCGGCGAGAAGGTGGAAATGTTTGAGAGATTCAGCACGCTCCGGCATACTGTTGTCGCTCAGCTAAACCATCCTTATTTGTCAGCAGTTAGTGTGACTTACTCGGATTTGGCTCTAAAACGTCTTACGGCAGTCACGTGATTTGAATTTTGTTTTCCAACCATTCGAATAAATTGTTTTGAATACTGGGAGCAGCTATTTTTACTGGGAATGTGTTTTGGCAGCCATCGTAGCGATGCTGATTTCTGAGCCATAAATATGCGTCAAGGCCGGTGTGGACCGTCGGATTCACGTGAACTGTCGACGAGAACCGGACTCACGAGTCCCGCCCGCTGTCAGGCGGTGGTAGACTCAGGGTTCACTGGTGTTTTAGCTAGTCCCCGGCTCACACCAAACAAGAGCACTCGGAGAACCCGTGCATCCGCGAGTTTGCTTTACGCTCATCATTTTCGTTTGATGATCGCTTTTTTCTCGTTCAACATAATGCGTTTTACGTCGGTTCTGACTTCT
Source organism: Amphibalanus amphitrite (assembly GCF_019059575.1). NCBI lineage: Eukaryota > Metazoa > Arthropoda > Thecostraca > Balanomorpha > Balanidae > Amphibalanus > Amphibalanus amphitrite. Next base: position 28,700 of record NW_024883558.1, read on the forward strand.
GCGGCAGGTCAGAGGACGGCTTCAGGCTCACCATAAGCCTTGTACTCATAAATCAAAATCAATAAGTTGTAACTAAGCATCATTTGAAAATCAGAATTGTATTGCTTATGTGCCTCAACGCGTGGATAGAGAGTGTAACTGGCAATGTAGTGGTGCTCACAGTAAAATGTTGCAAAAAATAAATAACAATACCAACAAACATATGCTCCATTGCAAATAAGTCAAACAAAACAAAGATAGCCGGTTGAAGTGGAAATACCGATTGCAGTCATAAAACAGAACCCAACATATTTATAACAATGATCTAACGGGATTTTTCATACACTTATTTTTTTACACAACTTCAAGTGCAAAATCGCATGCAACATGAGATGTAAATCAGTTCAGGCTAATCCGCTTCATAACTTTCCATCTTTTACCTTTCCTTAGTTTCCACGGCCAACAGACACCGCATAGAAACAATGCGCTACATTGGCTCCCGTTTTACTTAGTGAGAGATTAACCTCGAATCATCAGTGACCTTCCCACAATACTATATCACGACCTTGCCTTTCTCGGCGCCTTTTACTGCTGTTCGTTATTATAAAGCCCTATGCGGCTTTTGGGTATGTTCGCCGCCGCTTTCCTGGTTTCTCTGTCGTGATGTTGATAAGAAGGGCGGCCGTCTAAAAAACAGCATTGAAATAGGATTGCGTGTTGAGTGAGTACCAACTAATAGCCTTTTGTTGAATAAATTTACATTTAGGTATGCTTTTTACGTCTCATCCCAAGCATCTGATAACAAACAAACGAATATCAGAGCAGAGCAGCGATCAAGAGCAGAGAAGAGTGTAGCAGAACAAAACAAAACAGAAAATAGCATAAGACGGTAGACAGCAGAGGACTATTCTCACAAGTGCTAGTGCATCCTTTTCTCGTTTCGATTCGGGCAGTTAGTTGGTGTTTCTGTCGCTGAGTGGCGCTGGCGTCGCCCGCCTGGCCGGCGCCGCCACTGCCGGGAGGGTCTGCTCTGCGGAGCTCTGCAGCACGCCCTAATGAGCTCTGTAGCGGTGCTGGGTGCAGCGGGGTCAGCGCAGCCACCTCTCCGGGAGCATGGGAGCGCTCTGTGACCCCGGCGGCGACAGCGCCGGGCCGCCGGCACGCCTCAGCAGGCAGCCGCCGCAGCTCATGGCTTATGAGCAGGTGGCGCGGTCCAGTCATGGGGCAAATGGCACAAAACATTCTGGCGACATGAGAGTGTGGTAGCAGGACATCTCTACAGAAATGCCACCAATCACTCCCCACACTAAAGTACTATTGCCTTGACGAGGACGGACGAAATGAGCTGGATGAGCTGAAGCTCGATGACGGCAACAGTGACGCTGTAGGCAGGTCAGAGCAAACCCATCAGTCTCAACACAGGTAGCTGCCGGAGACACCTCTTTCACGCCTATCTGGCGTCAAACAATGATGACGTGCCAACGCCCTGTAAAGCGGCGACCTTGAGAGCGATGACGGAAGACTGTGAGCGGACGAATAAAACGACGGTGGGAATCCGATGCAGTATCGCTGACCGCATATGGATGATGATGCTCCGACGAGGGTGCGAACATGACAGCATTCCCAGGTGCTGTGGTGTGCAGAGGCGGAACCCCGGCCGGGGTGGGCGGGGACTCGGTGTGGCCGCAACCCGTGGTATCTGAACGCGTGACGTTGGACACTATTGAAATCATTGAAATGAAATCAGAAGGTTGGTAGATCAGATAAGATAAGAAAGACACTAATGGATGTGAGATGAAGAGTTGAGTGAATATGAAGATAGACAAAGGATTAGCAACAGCAACAAAAAAAAAATCACTCAAACAATACCAGAGATTGGCTGAATCACTGGCTTCCGAATCTTTACCCGCGCCCCGCTGGGGGGGGGGGGGCAGAATCTGCCCCCCTCCCGTTTTTCGCCAATAACTTCTAAACGCGTTACGCCAGCGACGTCAAACTTTCGGTACCTTATCATACATCAATTTGACACGTTTCCTGAAAATTTGAGCGAAATCCGTCGGAAATTTTTGAGAAATTGACGTTTTAGTGACGTCATGTTCGCCATTTTCGCCTCAAAAACGGCAAAATTTCAAACGCCGCTAACATCTTCATTTTCAAAGGAATCAAGACGTAACAAAAAAGGTTATACGTGATTCTGCTTTGTCTATCAAATGGCTATCTCGGTTTTTTGAAATTTTTGGATTTTGGCCCAAAATTTTTCAAAAAACTGACTTTTTTGGAAAAATAATTATAAAATCCAAAATTTTGATTGTATCGAAAAAACCGGAATATATGTCAGAGAAGAGGTCTATGTGCACCTACATACCAATTTTTAGAAGAATCGGTTAAAAAATGTGGGAGTTATTCAAAATTTTATGACGTCACGACACACAAAAATTTTGAAAAATGATTTTTTTGGAAGTTCTAGACCTCGTACGGAAACAAAAATAGCACCATTCGATTTGCCGTGAAAAACTGCATCAGATAGCCACCTTTTTAGGCCTTAACAAGCAACTTCAAAATTTGACCTTACTTGACCTGACCTTGACCTGACCTCGACCTGAAATTCATCCAGAGGTGGTCCATATCACTTATTGAGTGTGCCTATTGAATTCTATGAGTAAAATGACCCATAAAACATGTGTCGCACATGCCCTTTTCTATAATTTGCTTTTGGTGACCTGACCTGACCTGACCTGACCTTGACCTTGACCTTTGAATGACATTGTATGCAACGAATATTGTCTTGGTAATCTAAGAACACGTTTTGGGCAATCAGTCTCATTCCATTCTTCGGCAACTACGGTGCAAGGCCGATACTGAAGAAATTTGCATTTTGTACCCTTGACCTGACCTTGACCTGACCTCTGACCTACTTAAGCAAAAAAATTTGGGCTCTTAAGATCCGCCTTGTTGAGAGCTTTCGATTGCCGTTTTCCCCGTCTTTCTACGACCATCGGTTCGGAAGTTAGACAGGGGGCGCAGAATCTGCCCCCCCCCCCCCCCCCCCCCAGCAGGGCGCGTATGGCTGAATAGCCCAGCGGGGCGCGGGTTTATACTCAATCACAAACAAGTCTGATCTTCGTCACGACTTTGACGAGCATAGACCACATGTGATAAATATCAAGGTAATTATTAGGAATGTTGCATGCAGTTTGAGATCCGCATTTTATATCTTGTGCTTAAAAATGGCTGCGGAAATTACGGCTATTAGCCCGCAGTTTTCCTTCCCGCATCTGACCTATCCAAATGGACCGTAATATGCAAATGTGTGATTGTAACTTTTCTGTGAAATATTCAACAATGGATAGAAATACAGCGTTTCTTTCATAAAAGCTCATCAGGATGTCATCAGAGAAGGCGAATTGTATAACTATGACAGCTGCATCAGATACTTCATATGAGAATTATACAGATAATAAAGCAATTAGCAAACAATTTACAATTGTCGACAATGACAAAGATATAACATTTTGCACAACAATTGCTCATAATCTGCCTGCCATTATCTCTGTGTGTCTTTGCCTATACCTTCTTCTGTCTAACGCTGTCTGTCAGCTTTCTCTCCCTCCCTCCCTCTCTCTCTCTCTCTCTCTCTCTCTCTCTCTCTCTCTCTCTCTCTCTCTCTCTCTCTCTCTCTCTGTCTCTGTCTCTCTCTCCTCTCTCTCTCTCTCTCTCTCTCTCTCTCTCTCTCTCTCTCTCTCTCTCTCTCTCTCTCTCGCACTCTCTCAATCTCCTTTTCCAAGTCTGCCAAGTGATACCTTCAAGTCAGTCTCATTCGTTCTGACCTGCTGCGTAGCGCTGTCGATGAAAACCACTGCCGGGTCACAGAAGGTCACATGGTGACCTCTGGAGGTCACTGACCGGACGCCGACGCCCCCGGTGCAGCGACGGTCACCCGTCTTCGTGGGCGCCGGCGCACCGGTGCACTGGGCTGGTCTGCTATTAGCCCGGCCACCGCTGGAGATGTGTGCCCCTCGCACGCAAGGCCGTGTCTCTGCCGGCCCGCAGCTGCAGGGCACCGCTATACCGCCGGCGGGAGATCCCAGGATCAGAGGTGGACAGGTGGGAGGTGGTAAAGATGGTCTTCCCCTGTTATCAAGACGCTTCATTGCATGATTTGAAAAATGAAGCCACTTGTCAACTCAGGCGCGTCACTGACCTGGGAGTTACGTTCATGAAATGCCCCAGGGAGATGGAGAGACTTCGCGATATAAAACAGCTGCTCTTTGAGCGGCGGTGCCGGCGGTTGGCTTGATATTTGTGGCTAGGACACCGTCTCGTTTCGTGACACCATCATCGCCATCAGGCCTCTGGCGAGAATAGGTCTCTATCTCGACGGGTCTCTATCTCAAGTTCAAGTGAACCATAAATCGGCCCTGTCTGCCGGTCCCACCAGAGGAATGTGAACCGAGGGAGGGAAGAAAGGCCCACATCCCCAGCACAACCATTTGCCTGGAATGCCATGCTCGGAAAGCCGCCATCTCCGTGCAAGTGGTGGTTGAACAGCGGGTGGGGCGAGCCTGCACTGCACAGTGCACACAGCGGCACAGGGGTCGGCACCGTACCACGAAAACGTCCAGCTAACTTCGTGGAATCGGCCGGCGGGAGCGGCGGGTGGTGGCGGCGACTGGCACCGGCGGGCCGCGCTGCTGGGGAGCCGTCCCCGGATGATGATCGATCATTAGGTTCAATTAGCAGGCGTCTCATTGGCTAATTCAGGAGGCCCATTACTCCGTTAATTGTGTCATGATTAGACACGCAACACATTGCTAAAATATGGGTAGATATTTCAGGGTTGCAGAACCCATATCGGGATTTGGCGCGGCTGTGAAACGCACAGCGATGGAACAGCGAAGTGAAATATGAAGTTAGAAAATATTTACACGTAAATATAGGTACGCTTGCACTTCTACTCAGCTCCTTATACTAAGTACGCCACTAAGCTGCGTGGCCTATTTCCACAAATAAGTCTAATAAGATGGCACAGCTCGTCAGTTGTCATTATGGTATGCCAGAATGTCGTGCAATACCAAATACCGAATCAAAATGTTATTCATTTATTGCCTGATTGCTTGACGAGCTGCTAATTTCATATGTCTTACATCTGAGTTCTGACATTGCTTGCAAGTGGTCTACATATTGATGGCTGCCGCCTGTTGTCGATTGCAGCGTAATCTTGCTCTAATTCGTCGACAATTTTAATTGGGCAAACTAGGCAAATCAGGCCAAAACTAGTAAGTGATAGGTCATCATTTCACCTTTTTATTGTGCTGGTTTTTCGTATAATGCTAAGCAGACTGTCCTCACACCGAGTTCAACTGCCGGTGATAGACGCTGCTATGGATGTTGGCTGGTAGGATTTCCATCTCACTCAGCTGACAGACAACTGTCACATCGCTACTCCAGGTGACATCTGCAGCTGGCACATTGCCATACCACACCGTGCCTATATCATTCAGCCGGGCATGTCAGATTTGAATCGTTTCCGATGGAGGGCAGATCGGGAGTCGATGATAGATCGCTGCTGAGGTTCGCTAGACGGGTGCCATGCATCATTTCGCTGGTACCTTTCAGAGAGCGTCTATGGTATGCGTCGGCCGTATCGGGCTGGCCATCACGATTTGTATAGCCCGTGCTGCATACCACCTCGACGCAGGAAGACGCGCATACGTATGATCGAATTACGCACAGCCTTTTGGACTGCTGCCAGCACCGGTGACGTAGCATCATAGCCGACTATGATCATTGTTCATCCCATGCAGTTATCACTGACGGCTAGTTTGTCAGTTGATGGTGATGGGCGCCCTTTCAAATGACGCCAAAGAGGGTCAGATTAGCGCTCTTGCACGCTGATGTAGGCCCAGTACAAATCCTTCGGGAACACTTTTTCATCATTGTCTGAATGGCAAAGCTGGCTGCTTCCGAACATCCTTAGCCACTCCTGGCCGCCTGGTGACGGTCCCGTGTGTTCGTCCGTCCGTTCCCGTCCCACCCAGTGGACTCTGCACGCGTCCAGGCTCACCGTCTCATTACGGCTGCAAATGGGCGCTCCATTGTTCCCGGCGCAGCGCGAGTCCACGCGTCCGCTGCCAGGCGGCGCACGAAGCCCGGACATTGACCGGACAGGAGTCGGGTAGAGGTATAGATGGAACAGAAAGAAGCAGTGTAGCAAAGGTTTGAGCGAGACCAGACAGAACAGGGAGAGGCAGGGTATCAAACGGACTATAGTAGACAGAGAAGGGAGAGACAGGACAGCAAGGAGCCGGGAAACAGGCAGAGCAGGGACGTGGGGCAACAGAGAGCAGGATGAAAACAGACATAAAAGGAAAGCATGACAGAAAGAACGATAAGAGGCGGAACAGCGAGGCAGATAGCACGGAGCTGAACGGATAGAACATAATGTCGGCAAGGCAATACTGAGGACAGAAAAAGGCAGACCGGATGCAAACATCCAAACACGATAGCAAAGACAGATAATCATAAACAAAGTCACATGCTATTTTGAGGCAGGAGAGTGAAAAGCAGGCCGCCGGACTGATGGAACAAGACATTGGCAAGCATAGGAAACAGAAGAAGTATACTAATAAGACATCGTGGCACAAAGAGAGCTTTGGTCGGAGCGTCAAAAGTTCCGACGTACCAGTCGCGGCCAGCCGGTCAGTCCAGTGACGTTCGCGGTCACGCTAGACCGCCTCCGTCGCTCGGAGACTGGTTCTCTCAGAGGTCATACTCTGTAGACCGACCGGGCGACGGTCTGGGAGGCTAACCAGCAGGGCTTCCGGTGGTTTCGGAACTTTTCTGTCCGCACAGATTCGCTGGTTGCTGGTTCCAGCACACGTAATTGCTGTCCACGCACCAATGACGTTTTAAGGCTAGGTAAACCAGATCCATGCGTGTATACTGACGTCGTTAGATAAGATGTTAGCCCTCAGATCAGATTTGATCCTACATGTGTGACAGGGGTCGATAGAATCTGATCAGATCAGATAGCCGCCGACACAGTGGTCACAAGTGTCAGCACGCTTCCGGGGAGCATTGTTCTCGTTCCCAGAAAACTAGATATGCTAGCTGGAATTCTGTTCAGATGCATTTACAAAACCGTGGTGCCGTGAGCGCAGGATGCAAAGATGATTGACTGGTAGCGGAAAACAGCATACCTCGCCAGAAAAAATGGTCTAGCTCTGTGGAATTGTTTCAGTCTTGCAAACGCCGTTATGTAAATGCAGGGCAACAACAATCTACCGAAAAACTAACATAATTAGCGGAAGTTTAGCTGAACTTGTGTGGGCAGTATTATCAATTCAAGATAAAAAACAAAACAGACCTGTTATTTCTGCCGAAGACGTGCTGATTAATGGTAACGCTACAAGAATCATCCGGTAGCCTACAAAAGCCTTTGAGGCGATAGCTCATATTATACCTATGGGCAGCCACATCAAAGGTAAACAAAGTGGTGGTTGGTCCATTTTCCTTTTGTTATGTTTGCTATGGGTATCTAGCGATACAGAGTCAATTTGTAGCTAATTCGAGTCAAAATTTCCCGAGCCAATAAAAAAGCGTTCCGTTGCGCTAGTGTGGCCGTGCGGGTCACAGCCCTTCCTGGCGTCACCCCAGAGATGAGACCCGGTGCGTAATTCCCTTCACAGTCCCGTCGGTGAGCGGACATTGATCACCTGACCCAGTCAGAGGTCGTCGACTGGACGCCCGGGACGCAGACTCAGACGCCGTGTGGAATTCCCACGGTAAGTCCGAATTCCGGCACCGCTGGTGGCAGCCGTCGGTACTGGCCGGCAGCGGGCGGGATGAGCCGCCTGCAGTCTGAGGTCGAGTTTGACCTGTATACCGGTCAGCCGGAGACGGGTGGACTCGGGTCGTCCTTGTCATGACACAGAGCTGTTTCAATGTAATGTCGAAATGCGTCATCTCAGCACTTCCGGTTGCCCCAGCGTTTGCGGTCGGTATACGATCGAGCTTTTTGTGCCCATGGTTCATTTATCGCCAACGTGCATTTGTTTCATTATTTTGTAGGTATCTGTTTAGCTACACCTGTCTAGATATATAGGTGCAATGTTTTGTTTAGGTATCCGTTTAGGTATTAGGCACTTTGCTTCTGTATTGGCGTGCTTGTGTTATTGTCATCATCTCCCTTTCATTCTTTTGTCTTCTTTGTCGCGGCCCAAGCGCGTCCTCACTCAACCAACTATTTGCTCGCCGCTCACCAACAAATATCCGTGCTAGGATGTTTCCCACTTCCTCTCATCCGGTATCCTGGCTCCTCCGACCCCTGGATCAGCACACCTGTAGCGCACACGAGCACTCCAAAGCCGGTGTGTCGGATTTATCGGCTAAGCCCTTCAACGCGATCAGTCCGGCTTACAGACACACAGGTACTGACACGAAGTTGTGTCGATTCGCACACTGTGTCGACTGGTTCGCGCATTGTGTGCAGACGACGGCGCACCTGCACTACTGTTTATGACGAATGTTTTACACAACCTGTAATGGATGACAGATATCAACGTCAGGTGATTCGACTTTGGGTAAACTTGCACCCAGACTTAGCCTTGTGGCGAGTACGTATGTACATGCACGCCAGCGGTAGCATTGATTGTCCATGACTGGTGGAGAAAGATAAACACTCAACCGGCTAGGTCGCGTTGATGTAACGACTAACGCCTGAAGGTTTTCCAAATGGCTGCGTCGCCGAATTGGATGCCCTTTTTGGACATCGATTGTAACTAAAATAAAGGAACAAATAAATTTCGCTGCAATCAGTGATCATTTAGATCCCTGTTAGACCATTCTTAGATATTCACAGAACATTTCTTGAACTTCGCTCTGATGTCTGCTATGCATTGTGTAAAAAGGTCATTATACTGCCTTGTTCTATACTCTGGCGTTTGTTTTCCGGATTTCGTACCGCCCGCGGAGCCACAGAGGTGAAGGGTTAAGAAGTTCGACCACGCGCAATGTCATCGTGATCGTGGCCGCAGTAATAACAGGACGATTACAGGCGCTCACCTGTCCGATGGTGCTGCGGCGGGGTCGTTAAAAGGTGCACACAAGAACCTCACGCATTTTAAGCTGCTAGTCTGAGCCACACTTGTTTTCCATTTTTGTCTAAATCGTTATTTTGGAATGTAATAGGAGACTTCCGGCATCGTTTCGGCATTGTCGGTTGTCTGAGTGAGTTAGTGAGATTGTATTACATTGGCCGCATATCTTTTGGGCAAGTAATTACGTATCCTTTTCGTTCTTTGCTTCCTTCTTTTAGTATCCGAGTTTCACCGGGTGATTTATGTGACTCATGATGTGCGGCGGGCTGCCCAACAAAACTGTCCTTCTAGTTTTATATAGATCCATGATGACGATGATAAATAATGCCTGAAAATATATACATTTACAACTCCTGGACAGCGAAAGGTGAATGAAAAGAAGATAGCACTGCGTTCCTTGACACGCTATAGCGTGTCAAGGAACGCAGTGCTATCTTCGCAGTGCACTCTTCGCAGTGCTATCTTCGCAACACAGTGCACTCTGCTCGTCATATATGACGAGCAGAGTATGCGGAACTCTGGCTACTGAGCAGTGACCTGGGGGTGAGGGGTCATTGTGCTGAGTGACCGGCTGGTTTTCCGACTGCCATACCTTCTAACTAGTCTGGCATATACGGCGGAGCTCACTGGAGTCCAGTGGGGTCGCTATCACCCGCTGAGTTTGGACAATAAAGATGCCCTCTAACGCTCTCTGACACGCAAAAGTGACGCCTCTATACCCCCTCCTCATTATGATAAAGGCATCCACGATTGTTTATGCCAGCTGCCATCACATAAATCTTGAGCCGTTATGACAACAGTAAATACAATGAGTCTAGTTAGTGCTATCACGTTCACGGGTCTGCCGGTCATGCATTGTTTAAAGCTTGTAATTTGACTGTCAATGACCTGCCGGGCTACCGTGGACTCAACTGGTTGTTGATCCCACTGCCCGATTCAGATGACAATGTCCAACAGGTTTTACAGGAAAAAATGCGATCCATCACTGAAAAATAACGCTACTGTCTCATTAATATTGCAAAATGTTGCCCAGATCTCAGATGCTATCTAGACGATTCTGTATGTGTGCTGGTCCAGCCATGTCGACTTGCTCACGTCATATTAGAATCACCTGAATCGATGGTATTTCGAGTGTGGATACATAAGTTAACCATCTTGCACCACCAGTCTTCCGTGATGCTGCGATTAATCGTCGCCGCAATCTTCTTCGGAAGCCAAAAATAGTTTAAATACCTCGAGCCGCGCCGACATCTCAGTGACCATCAGGCCCGTAACTGTCAGTGTCACTGCTGATCGGCGACAGGTGTCATGACTGATCGGTGTCATTGTTGAGGTTCGTTGTCAGGCCTCTGAACTCTGATTTGTTCAAATTCCTTTCTTTTCCATTGCCACAGATTATAGCAGGACCATGTTTTTCTTATAGTCGTATCGAAAGAAGCCAGCTTATTTGATGATGAGTGCTGGCCGAGCCTGCGGTGCCTGCTGCATGTCGATTTATCCGAATGGGTAACGGGAAGAGGGGCACCCGGCCATAGGACCTGAAGGGAGAGTGGGGGCACATATAAGCCTGCTCAGTTCGAGCCTGTGTCCTCAGCGGGGCAGTGCAGCCACCGGACAGTCTGCAGCACATGTCGGCGAGGCTCCCCAACCGCTACCCACGACCTTTGCCCTCGGGGTGACCCCTGCACTGGTCGGCACCCTCCACCGCAGCCCTGACGCGCCGAGCCGGGAACATGGCTAGCGATTACCGGCTGGGTTCCACCACACTGGGCAGCAGAGGTCAGTGGTCACGGTTCCAGTACCACACACTCTCACTCGGTGGTAGTCGGTGCCTGGCACTGACCGTCACGGATGATGGACGAAGTCGACACTGACGCAGCTGGCAAAACTGACACAGTTGATGACACGGATGTACTTCATGACACTGACATGGTTGATGACACTGAATGTGGCCGGTGACCACTGCTGACGGCACTGTCATTGTCCTTGCAGCAGTGCAAAGACAGTGTGACTGCTTGGTGTCAATGACCGGGGCTGCAATCTACCCTAGGTAACATTGTCGGTGACTGGTCTTTTTACGCGTATCCGGTAGCTGTGAGAGCGCTGAGCCGGATAGTGACCTCTGAATTCAGAAACGTTTTTAGGTAATGGTGGACATTTTTGCCATTTGACTATGCATTTAGCTCTAACAGGTATATATTTTTCAAAAAGCATTCTTTCTTCTGTATTTTGTGCTCACACCTTCCAATTCTTCTTTCTAGTAAAAGATAAAATTATACAAAATTAGACATAAGCTCCAAAAAATAATAATGCTATTATTTATTCTGAGCAAAGCAGACGTTATACCGGCATTGCAGCTCACCCAGAGGTTGAAATACGTCACAGAGGACCGGACAAGTGTCTTCTGTCACAGAGTAGATCTAAGGGTGGGTAGCAGACCGATCATATCGGCAGCAGACCTCGGCCTGACAGAGTGGCCCGATGACATCGGGATTAGATTCCTATCTACGTGACCAATAGTAGTTTTGTCAAGCAGGCATCAAGATGATAAAATCGGTCAGATTTTGACAAATGACCGAAGAGTCCTTTGGTTTTCTTTTTATCATTGACAGTGTTACCTCACAGTTATAAATGCTCGCAAAGTATCAAGACTGGTGAGATTAATTAATTGACTTATCAAAGCAGAAAAGAAGGGTATTGTCAAATACTCAATCCGGTTCATGTAGATGATTATGTCATCTACTCGACAGGTGAACAGGGAAATTAATATCATAAACAAAAGAAACTTACATGGCCAAATGGCTCCTGCGCATTCATCGAAGCCAGATAACTCGCTGCATACTGATCTCAGGTAGCTTTTGCCAAATTGTCAGGGAACTCAGATTTGTTTTTCAATAGAAAAACACAATTCTAAAGAATAGTGTTTTAACTATTGACAACAAACCTTCGGTTATCACTATTACTGTATGCCTGGCCTATTCAAATACATTAGCCAGAGGGGTGTGGTAATAACTGGTGTAAGCAAATTGACCACGGTCAAAAATGCATTACCAGAATGCACTTAAGCCAACATTTTGGGATGGTCTCGTTCCTAAGTCGGCTAAGAGCTTCGGTCCAGAAAGTAAATTTATCGTTGGCATACAGTAAAATACATACCAAACTCGGCCGGTGATAAATTTTCAAGACCTCAGTCCTTACTGATTTTTGAACTCGGCCTTCGGCCTCGTTCAAAAATCCAGTAAGGACCTCGGTCTTGAAAATTTATTTACACCGGCCTCGTTCAGTATTATATACTACCAGTCACCAGCCATTAGGCCGACAGTCATGCGCCGGCCAGCCCGTCTTCCGGTTCAGTCATCTGCCTCAGTCATCTCCGAGACGGGCCGTGACGTCACATGACCTCTGACCTCTCCTCGGCATCAGCTGACCGCAGGTGACATCACTGGGGACTCGTTTCCTGCTTCGTTATTACACTGCAGGTCATTAGGTACTATCTGACTCACTGACAGCTGGCTAGTGAATCATACGCTGGCAGAGAACTATGCGACTTCAGCCACTGCAGTATTAAAAGAATCCTCATTTTTTCAATTTTCTTTTCTTAAAATGTCCTGACTTGATGTCATAGATGGGTGCGTGCTGACTCGACACACATCCGGGGTATGGAAGTGCCATACTGTTGTGACTTTTGTTTTACCTCCACCTACAGTAGATACCTATTTATTTTACCAGAACACACACGGATACTTCAGTCAGAAACCCACCAATATCTCAGAGAAAAAACACACCAATACCTCAGCTAGAAACACACAAATACCCCAGCCAGAAACACACCAATACCCAGTCAGAAACACACAAATGCCTCAGCCAGAAACACACCAATTTCTCGCTACGCACCCGCCGTCCGTCACCCCAATAATGACGTCCTCGGCCCGCGTCCGGTCCGAGTTTTTGTCTCCCAGACTTTATTTACCTTTCTGTGGGAGCAGAGGCGCACTGTGCGCTCGGGATGCTCCCGTAAAAAGGTTATAGTAGTCGGTAAAAAGTCGTCGGGCGGCGGCGCCGATATGTTTATGAGAGCTCTGGTCTCAGTGCCGGGTGAAGGAGCGGTGTAATGAGGGGCGTCGGTGGGACTGGTGGAACTGTGATCCCACCATGGCCCTCCCACCACACAGCATGTGCTGTGTAGTGGGACGCGACTATTCAGTCAGTTGGACTCGCCCATAGGGAAACGGAACAGATATGAACTGATGCAAGAGGAAGATTCAATAGGCTACCATAGACCAACCAGCATCCCAGCAGCATGCACAAAAAGACGAGGAACGATGGGGGAATTAACCTTCGCCCCAGTGGGGGGGGGGGCATATGTTACCACCCTGTCGCGTTTTTCGCGTGTGAATAAAAAACCGCGGCGCGTAGCGCCGCGCCGCTTGGGATAGCTTTTGGTACATCAATTTTGGACAATGTGTGAAATTTTTGACCCCAGGTCATGTCAGGTCAGGTCACCAGGTCAAGTTAACTGACCAAACCTTTAAAAAAGTTTGCAATCATGTCCAGCCTGCAGTGTTTGTCAGAAAGGTTTTAAACTTGGTGGATTGCATGCTGTTATGGGAGCCTACAATTTGTATATCTCGGATTTTTTATATCCGTGACCTAAGGTCAGGTCAGTGGCATGACCTTTCCATTACAAGTCAATGGAGAAAAATGAAAATGCCTCTAGATCCGTGTGTACGCATAGGAACAGTCCAAATATTTCAGAATCACAATGATTTAGTCCACTCGTGATGACCAAGGTGTCATTTTTGCTGATAGCCTCTAGAAAGGTCATCCGAGGTCATTTGAGGCTACAAACAGTTTTTTGCCAATAATTCGCGATTGGAAAGAGATAGAACGCTGGGGATGGTCTCATGGTGTTTGTCTTGTTGAGACGCATCGACTGATATGCAACATGACCTTTTCCGGTCAGGTCATGACCTTGACCTGAGGTCAAATTTTTAAGTTGACCTTTCAAGGTCAAATTATAGTTCATTCGACGCGTCTCGGTGAGGGGAACACGATTCTGGCAATAGAAATGTCGTGGCTTTTTGTAGTGGAAAGTTATTGTCGAAAAACACTTTTCGTAAAAACAGCTATTTTTAGAGTTTTTGCCCTCTGGAGGCTAAACCGTTGACCTGAGGACAATATTGATAATGACCTTTTCAAAAGAAGAGTTCAAAAGCTATCGATTGCTTTTCCATGCGTTTTTCTAGCTACCATAGTTCCTGAGATAGCGGCATGTTTTCTGAAAAATATAATGATAATTGGCAAATTTTGACCTTTGATGACCTCTGGTGACCCCAATATTGCTCTAAGGTGAAAAATGACCGAAATACTTTCAAACGTACGTATTGAGAGCTATCGACTGCTTTTTACCGCGTCTTTCTAGCCCTCTTAGTTTTTGAGTTAGAGGTGGGTGGTAACATATGCCCCCCCTCACTAGGGCGAAGTTGGCCGAGACCGCCACTGGGGCGCGGGTTAAGAGATGGAGAGAGAATGGAGCTGCATCATATGGCGTATAGTTCATTGCGTTACAGTTACCTGTTTAGACTGCACTATGCAATACACCTGAGGCTTCTGATATATTTGGGACTAAGGTATGTGCTTAACCCTCGCCCTGGCAGGGCATTTTTCATAACACGGCCTGGCAGGGGGGGGGGGGGGGGTCGATGCAAACCCCCCCTCGCGATTGGCTCCGATGGCGCCTAGAAACACCAAATTTGGTAAGTAGGTGGGCCCCCTAGAGTTCTCTCCCCTGTGCAAATTTGGTTGCTCTAGGTCAATATTTAGGGGGTTTTGGGGGGTATAAATGTAAAAATTTCGCTAAAAACAGGCCAAAAGTTTTTCGCTTATAACTTTTGATCTAATTAAGATAGAGCAAAACGAAACGCACCAGTGAACTCAGCACGTCAAGGCGCGTCGAATGATATACTTTTTAGCTTGCTTAAGTGTACTTAAAGTTTTTCTTAAATTTTAAGTAAACTTAAAATTATAAATTAAGTTCAAGTTAAACAAATTGCATCATATCGCATATCATTCGATTCGGCTGATCACCAGGAACACAATGATACCATTTTTAAGCTATAGCGTCATTATGTGCCAAGTTATTGGCAAAAACGTCATTTGACCTCAGTTGACCTCATTTGACCTGACCCATGGATAAGTACACCAAACAACGAAGCACCAAGTGACCTGCTGTTAATTACTATGGATTCAAAGCACAAAAGTGATAGAAAGAAGTAGATATCTCCAGTATTTTCGGAATTTAGTATTTTCCCTTAGGCTTAACATTACGACGTAACGACCTCTAACTGACCTCAAGTCAGTGACCTCAAAAAACACGAACTATATGTTATCCAACTCGGTGAACTTTGCACATCCTGAAAGTTTGAAGGAAATCAGTCGAAAACTGTGAATTGGACAGGTGCAAAAAGAAAATTGAAATTTGACCATGACCTTGTACCGGTTTTTCTGACCTGGTGACCTGACCCAAGGTCACCCGGACCTGAAATTTTCAGGCAATATGTAAAAAGGTTGCCCCATAGGCTGTGCCAAATTTGGCGGTGCTGCGCGCCGCCGTTTTTACGCTATCTTCGAAAAACCTTAGGGGGGGGGGTCGCATCGACCCCCCTGCCAGGGCGAGGGTTAAGCCCAAAAGAATGACAGGTCTTGCAAATGGGAGCCCAACAATGTTCACAAGGCCGTTCTGAGGTCACGGCAGGACACGAGGGTCAAGAGACGACCTTCGATTTACGCGGAGTCTAAGGTCAGAGATAAACTTGCATGCAATGTGCAACAAGTTAAGCCTATCTGTCATATTGGATGCGAACTCAATCGTTGCAATAACCAATCAACTCGGAATGCATTTAAGTTGATTGAAAGCTGACATGTTAGTAATTACTCGTAGGTAGCACGCCATTCACTAACATCTTCGTTTGCGATAATGGCTATTTCGGGGCATGCAACTGAGAGGTCAACATTCGGGGGCAAATGCTCTGACCGTATGGAGATGAACCTTGTCGTGTGGTCTGCTAGTACTTAGAGCAGCTCTGCTGTTTTCCGTACGGTATAACAATAACTAATCTTCTGGAGCACATTACGTAACTACACTATCCACCTCAGGAGGCGGTGGAACCTGTCTTGGACTGTTTCTCTGAGCTGCACACTTCTTCCCTCACAAAACACTCTGGCCAGCCTGGGAAAGGATTGGATCCCACCGCCGTCGCCGCCATAAACCGATTCCGTTCCCGCCACGAGCCGGCGCGCGGGCCGGTCCAGCGGCGCCGCGGTGCCAGCGATGATGACTTTACTGCCGGCGAGGCCGCTGCCCTCGCCGGCCGGTCGCCGGCGCCGCCCTCTCGACAAACGTGCGTGTGTGCGTGCCGGCTGGCGAAGCGGCGCTAACGGCGCACCGCCGACGCGGCCGACGTTAATTAGCGGGCAAATACTGGCGCGCCGCGGCGAGCATGGTGCGCGGACATGGACGGCGCACGGCAGGGCGGGTCGGCGCCGGAACTGCGCGACTCGGAGTGGCCGGCATGGCCCGGCGCTCGTCACCGCTGCCTCACGATCCACACAGTACCAGTCATCTGTCTCCGCTCGCTGAAAGCTGCCGCTCTATTATCGCACAAATGCAGCGTGGCCAAAAACCGGCGCCTGGCCTGCGCCGCGGCGGCTACTGGGGGTTCATCGGTCTGGCTGGCGCGCGACCCTAGTGACCCGCCTGACCCCCGGTCGCCGACTGACCCCGCCCGCGGCTATCATTAGCGGTCCAGTGACGGAGTTGGGCGGAGGGCGGTGCCGGCCAGGCAGGCGATGGATGCCGCTGGGAACGGACGCACACACAGGCCGCTGAGGACTAGCATTCGCGTTTGGAAAGTCACGCTACGCATGCTATGCCATGATCGACACAAGTGAAATATCCCCCCCCCCTGACAAGCAAGTGAATCGCCTCTCTGCTCCCGGCCGCGATGCACGGCCGTTGTTCGGCTATCGACCGATCCCTGGCGTCCAGCTCTGTCGCCGGCGTGGGACTCATTTGTAGCTGTCTCCGTTGTCATGCCTGCACGGAGCAAGACAATGAGGCTGCACTGTCACATGACGTTGAGCACCGCGTCGGCAGGGAACGTGACACCCGGCGGCATTCGACAGAGGACAGCCGGCGGACGGCGGGCGCTGCAGCAGAACCTCGATCAGCCGAAGTGCTGACAGGGTGTGACAATGGAGAGGACCTGATGTGACAGCGCGCCTGACGTGAGCAGATTATAGAACCGAGATAAAATATCACGTGTCGATAAGACGACAGGTGGGTTGAACATGCCGTCCTGCGCTGTGGTCGATTGAAACTGTCGTGGGTTTAGAGGAAGGTGTCTAGCTGAAAGAGTGTCGACTGCCAGGCCACAGGCATGCGCTCAAGATGAAACATTGCCGTTTCATTCAGATGACATCAGAAGGGATGTCCGGGGAGGTGAGTCAGAATATTTTAAGATAAAATGGACGTCACACAGGCTCAGGCAGGGTGAAGTCACTTCAGGTAACTATTTTTCCATTGACGATTATAAAATGCCGCACTGAGTTCAAAATTTAAATACACATGGTCGTTTAATTCACACCCCAACAGCACACTATTACGCTTGAAACTACGAGTATGTATATGAAATGTTTTTTTTTATCGGAAGCATTGATGTCTCGGTGCGAGCATCTTTATCTTTTATTTTTATTTGATAAGATATTTTGCATTTGATACCTGTCTTCACCTGCTGTAAGAAATATATAAGCGAGTTTATGGAAATTAAGAGTGCACCGAGACGTGCGAAATGTCGGTACCTATGGCATGCGGCTTGGAGCAGTTTTTGTCGCTATGGATTGCGTACACGATATTATGGATGCGTAGGCCGTATGCTGTTATGTGGGCAGTTTGGGATAGTGTGAGACGGTACCTATAAGGTGTTTGGTTGGGCTGTTTGAAGCATAGTGAGGGTTCAGGGCGGTACGGGGTGTAGGGGGCGGTACAGGGGCGGTGTTAGTCAGCGTGGGGCGTTATGAATAACTTTGGGCAATTGAGGTTCGGTAGGAGACCCGCACGGGGCCGCAAGGGGCGGCACAGGGCGGTATGGGGCGGTACGGTCAGCGCATGGCGCGCAGACAGTAACTATTCCGCTGTGGAGGCGGGCACCGGCTCTACTGGAGGCGGCCGAGCCGCCCACCCAAATAGGCCATGATTAGTGGCGTTTTTGTGCGTGTGCGGCCGAGGCGGTGCACTGGAGATGAGCTATGACCGACGGAACCCTCCGAGCTCCAGCGGCGCGCCCACCATTCACCGAGCTGTATGTCTGTCTGAGTGGCTGCGTGTGTGGTGCTTGCCTCGGTTCTGAATACGCCGCACGATAAGAAAGAATCCCGGAAGTATTTACTTCCATGAACAGAAACGTAGTTTAAAAGGATTCGCTGAAAACTGCAGTCAATTGTAGGTAATTGCCATTCCAAAGCATCTTTTCCCGAAGCAAAATTCGTTTTCACAATTATCGAAACTTTAACCATACAAGCCCAGTTGCCAACAACAATCGATGTCCCCACACAAGGCATCTGAGAAAACCTTGACCTCGCAGCCGAACCCATGAACTGGAGGATTACCCTCAAAGTAATTCTCGCACACTTCATACCAAAATAAACCATCTCAGGAAAAAGAACACCGTAATTGTCTTTGTCCCATCACACAGCTAACCGCAAAAACAAGAGTCCACGTGCGGACTGCATTCACCAGGGGTCACCAACTCCTACTAGGCACCAAGCACGTGCGGCGGGCGGGCACCACTCCGAACCCCTCCCACTGGACACGCTGGAGCAGCCGCCGCACGTCCACTCAGCCCTTTGAGGGCCTCTAATTGGCCCTAATCGATTCCACCCGCCGTAACAATGCGTAATTAGCATGTGCGCCGTCGCGCCGAAGCCAGTGGCCGGCACACGCGTGCCTGGAGGTGCGCACTGCGCAGGTTCTTCTAGTGACGGAGACGGGGGGACCGGACGGAGGGTGGCACGGGGAGGGACGGGGGAGGGATGGGGCGATAATTGCCGGATGACCGTTGGCTGACAGTCGCCCACGCGTGGGACTTGGTGGGGTGACCGGCACGACACACCCTGCTCAGTGGGTCCGGGTCGGGCGGGGAGGCTGGCTCAGCGTGGTAGATTACTCATCGCATTCAGTCCTGTCTAGAGCGCAGAGGGTGGTCGGTAATACCCACGGCTGACACAAATACAGCCCTTCTGAGTTCTGACACCACCGGTAGTTCTTCCGGAGTCACAACAACACGACTGACGACTGATTCATCGCTGAAGTCACAAATAGCGGCGTCATGCATCATTCATACTAGAGATACTAGAGTCAATCGGATACCAACTTTTTGGTATACTGATACCAAACCGATACCAACTTGGTATTTGGTATTTCAATCGTAATGTGTTTGGTATTTTGTTGGTATCATGAACCCTCAATAATGTATAAAAGACTAAGAAATCGGTATGAAGTTGGTATTTCCCTCATTTTTCCAAGTTGGTTTGGTTTCGGTACTTCCCCATGGGTTTGGTTGGTATTTGGTTTGGTATCGGTATTCTGATTTACCGTTATTGACATCACTAATTCATACGTTGTTCAAACTTTTCTTCCTGCTTCATTAGCTTGCACTTTTTGTTCTGTCGATTGTGTCTCATTGGTCTCAAAAATGCTTGGCGGCGGTACAAGACATATGTACATTCTAGCATAGCTACCAGCATATCTTGTGCGTAATGTATGCGGTTTACAAATTTCTTTCTGTTAACCCGCGACCTGGTGGGGGGGGGGGGCTATTTTTTGCCCCCCTCCAGACTTTTCGATATATCTCCAGAACCGCTGCGCCGATCGTCACCAAACTTTGAGTACCCTCCCGGACATCAATTTTACACATTGTGACCAAAATTTTTTCCAAAGGCTATGATAGGTTGGCCGGAAATGACGTCAGAGTGACGTCATGTTCTGCCGTTTTCGACCCAAAAAAGGGTTTCGCGGGAAAAGCTGTCAGGCCCATAGCTTTGCAAATAAAGAAAAATGATAAAGACATAAAAGCTGTAAAATTGACAGGGCTACAAAACTGTTATCTCGGATTTTTGAAATTTTTGGATTTTGACCCAAAAAAATCAAAAAATTATTTTTTTGGATATAATCATCGAAAAATCCAAAAAGTTTTTTGAATTTCGCAAAAACCGGAATATATGTGATAGTTCTTACCACCTCCCATCCACATACCAAATTTGAGATTGATACCTCTTTTTTTGGCGAAGTTACAGCGAAAAAACTGTTCAAAATTGATGACGTCAAATTTTCAAACTCAATTTTTAGCAATTCTAGGCCCCGTAGCGCAAAACAAAGACCACCATTAGACTCCCCGTGACGAGCTGCATCGAATAAACACCCATTTTAAGCAAAACTATCAACTTTAAAATTTGACCTTTTTTGGCCTGACCTTGACCTGACCTTGACCTGAACTTCACCAGAAAGTGACCTAAGCCGTACCTGATAGTCTTATAACCAACACCATTGAGTTGGAAATGAAAAATTGGCCATAAAACATGCATCACACAACCTTAGTAAAGTTGGGCTCATGTGACCTGACTTGTGACCCTTGGTGACCTGACCTGTGACCTGACCTGGTATTATCAGTGACCTCTAATAGCAACATATCTACTAGGCAACTGACGCCCTATCGCTGATTCTCGACAAAATGCGTTTTCATCGGTGTTATAGCGCATTTCCTAGATGACCCGTGAACGGTAAAACATGTCATCTTTGACCTGACCTGTGACGTCATCGGTGACCCCGAGGTCAATGAAATTTGGTTTCCCTCGTCAAATTTGACAGGCCTTTCGAACGCCGTTTGAATTTTGCGGATCCGTCCAGTAGTTTCGGAGATACGAGGGGGGGGGGGCAAAAAATAGCCCCCCCCCCCCCACCAGGTCGCGTTATAAACAGACCCCACCAGGGCGCGGGTTAACCGTCGCGCGATCGGCCGTTCCTCTCGACCATCACGCCAGCTGCTTCAGCGACAAACGAGCTCCTGCAAGTCGCCTCTCACCGGGGCGTCAACACCTCATTACTAATCCACTGTGACAAATCGTGGCAATTAACGGCAGCGGAGGCACTGCCGGCGCCGACGCAGATAATGCAGCAGACGCAACAGGCGCAGCTGAGACGCGTTAGACGCAGCAGGCACCGACCAGAGGCTGGATCAGAGCGTCCTACACAAGCGGAGTGCCGCACGATTAACTCTGAAAATACATGGAATTGGTGGACGAAAATACATAAATGGTTAAAGTTAGGCATATAGAAATAAAAGTTGTTCCCATTAGGTAGCCAGTGGACTCCGAGAGGCTAAGAATAGCCTATTGGAGTGATCTCTTCTCAGCGAAATAAAGACTCACTGTATCCGTATTTTGGCATGGGCTACCAAGTGTTTGGTCCCGCACAAAGCCATCGATGGGATGGCTCAATGTTTGGTGGGGAGCAGATTTGGGCTAGATCTTGTCTCAGAATCTCGATCTTTTCCACTACCTCATCTGTTTTCAACCCAGCGCCCGACTCTTGTTTGATCCCACCCCGGCTGAAGTCCCACTTGTGTCCCCTGCACACCGCTACAACCCAACCGCTAGTCCTCCAATTAAACAGACACAGAAATCTGGCGGCTTCTCTGCGGTGAGTAGGCAGCTTCAAGGACATCGCGCAGCTTCCAGTGGCCGTGTCACCAGGCGCCATGAGGTCAAAGGTCATCACCTACCGGGACAGGGTTCAGACGATCGATCACGGGACTGTGGTTCCAAATGTCCTGGCGGCTGGAGGTCTTTTACCAAGCAGTCGTGGCGGTCGGCTCAAAGCGATCGATCCAAGGGGCCTGAGCTCGTGGGAACCTTCTCGCTATCGATTATGTGTGCTTTTGTGAAATTCTGTGGACGAAAAGGATCAACTTTTATCAATATTTCTATTACGTTCAGCCCTGAATAAGACGGTGAAATAAATGGTCATGTAACTGAAAAACAAACGTAATGCCTACATCAGACGTAAGCGACTGCACAACAAATCAGGAACAATTTCAGTTTTACTGCTCTGCAAATCTTATCACAGAGTCCTTGTCTTTTCCTTGTGACCTATGGTGAGCCGACTTTGCGCTAGCCCTTAGGTCGTATATCTAAAGGGCAAGAAACTCCATGCAAAGCAGCTTTGCTAGCTGCATTATCAGCATACATATGCAGGAGGAAGACATTGCTCCAATTACTACAACGAAATTGTAATAATACAGCCAACGTTTATCATAATGAAATATTTGCACAGCCTCCATTGAATATTTAAACACTTTTACCGTTTTAATTGCGTGTAACATTATGTGTCATTAAATATTCAGACAGACCCTGACTCTAGCCTGGTACTTGTGCGGTGGTTGTCGGTTGCCCCAATCCAGCAACTGTCAACTTGATTTCCTGACAAAATACATCACTTCAGTTCGATACCTTCGAGTGGCTGATGCGCGCGAGAATCCTGCATGTCATTTACTCATTGACTGCCAGTATGGGACTGATTGATTGACTGCAGTTCAACAGCTGTGGCCCTCCAGTTGACTGACCCACAACTATGTGACCTGCCAGTCGGCCAGCCCACAACTATGTGACCTGTCAGTCGGCCGACCCACAACTATGTGACCTGAAAATTGATTGGCCATCAAGTCCGCGACCATCGACGTACCAAACACAGAGCCCACGATCCACCGGCGTACCGCCACCTGCGCCTCAGCCACGCCGCAGCTGCGCCGCTTTTGTTCCTGAAGTGCCACGCGTAACGGACCGGCGGTAATGTGCGCCAAAATGGATACAGAAGACACTTAATTACGTCAAGAACGGGTCTGACCTGTGACCGCTGCGCCGGCGGCGCCGTCTAAACAAACGTCCGCGGTAACGCAATTAGACGCGCTCCCAGCTGACGCCGCTCTGACACCGTTACGGAGAGGACGTTTTTCCGAGCAGCAAAGTACGGGTCTGAGCCCGGGCGGGGATCCGGCGTCAGATCGTAAACCCGCACTTACGGCCCGGCGCGGCGCCGATGGAAATGAGAGGTGTCAGATGGGGTAGTCAGGCGGCCCGCTGCGCCGGGGACTTCCGTCAGGGGAGCTGTTCAGGAGGGCAGGGGAGACGGGACGCTGTTCTGGGAACGGCAAGGTGTTAGGAGGAGGGTGAGGTAAAGATTGGGTGGTCGGAAGGTGTTAGGGGGAGGTTAGGGGTCCCCCTAAGTGAGGGGGAGGTTTCAGTAGAGAAACAGACCCAGTGCATTTAATACGTAGCGCAGGAAAGCACCCAACAGGGACGTTACAACGGCTAGTGAATGGCACACTCTTGGTAATTTGGACAAATCAAGATCATGCCGGCTCTGATTGTGTTTAGCCTCTAGTCACACTAATCAGCTAACCGACCAACCAAACGAAAAGACACCTAAATCACCAATCGAGCAGCCAAACAAACCACCGAGATAACGTTCGACCGACCAACCGACTGTCGGTCCCGATCAAATGCCCGTTCGACCCACGGTGACCGGCAGAAAAGTGTCATTACAGGGCAGCCGCACCAGATGACCGTCATTGGCGCCAGTAACGGCGCACAGGCGACGTTCGTGACGCTATTCGTCCGCGCCGGGATGGCCGCCGGCACCGCAGCGACCTGCGCCAAGAAGACGATCGCGGCGCACGCTAGGCTCATCGCGCCGCACCGGAACGGGGACTAACGGACGGGCGGAGGACAGAGGGATAGGATTTCGAGGGACACGAGATGGAGAGAGAAGCATTTGGCGCCGAAAAAGCAGGCTTTTGCGTTAGACATCCTGTGCGTTAGACACAATTCGTTCTCCGCTTCTCCTACAAAACATTTCAACATGTTCTATAATGAAGAAAAAACGCCACAGCTGGTGAGGCAGCCTCCTTGTACAGTTATATGCAAGTTTGTCTGCTGACGTCAATGAATAGCCAAATACAATGCACTTCACCTAGTTTGCAAGGTGAAAGAAATTGTCTTCCGGCATTTGCATCCCGCACAGTGGCCAGTCGCTAATTCTAGTTCCAAAGTAGCACGAAGACAATAGAAGGTCCTACATCACACGGTGAAAAATACACCGAGAAGTAAAGAGCACACCCGGTATTTGTGAATAACATACAAGCTAAGTGCTGCCGAGTGGGGTCAGACAGGCAGCTGCGCAATGCAGTTTCCCACACTTCTGAAAGGACGTGTGGAATATTATAACACGACCGGACAGCGACCATAACTCGTGGATGCCCGTGGGCAGCTTATACACCTATATTAATAGCTCATCGGGATCACAATTTTGCTGATAGTGAAAGTTGGTTAGTGTACTACTAAAATAAACACGTAATCTCTGTTGTGTTGGCGGTTTAGGTGCTACCGCCATATGAACCGTTGCAGTCACCATCGAGCGATGTTAGTTGTCACTGGAGTGTTGGTGCGCATTGCTACAGTCGCCATCTTCTCTAGTGTTATTGTTGTGTGCACTAATGCGGTCTCCATTGGTTGGTGCTACTGTTGGGTGTACTGTTGCAGTCTCCTTATTCTGGTGCTACTGTTGTGTGTGTTATTGCAGTTTCCGTACTGTGGTGCTACTGCTGTGTGTACTGTTGCAGTCTCCTTATTTTGGTGCTACTGCTGTGTGTATACTATTCCAGTTTCCGTTTTTTTGTGCTACTGTTGTGTGTACTGTTGCTGTATCCATAGCGTGGTACTACTGTTGTGTGCGCTATTGCAGTTGCCGTGATGTTTCAACAGTTTGTGCTATTGCAGTCTTTTTCCCATGGTGCTTCTGTTATGTAGCATATGCAATTCAGGAGACTGGCCACCAAGAAGCGACTCTGAAAGGACAAACGCTATAAAGTTGCAGAGCACTGTGCCTGCGGATACAGATGTATACCGCCAGTATTATTCGATAGGCAAGTTTTCTCTCAGAGGGCCGCGACTCATCTACGCCGTGGTGTCGACTTTAGCTCTGAAATCATCGATCGAACGCAATTAGAGGCTTCGCGAGGCTGCATAATTAACCACGACCAACATAATCCTCTGACGGATGAATGTCAAGAGCCTGTCAGCGTGCGTGGGCGTCAGGATCAGAGTTCAGCGTAGGGGTCAGATGAATACTGCTAGTCAACTGAAGCTTCATAAACACGCATTTAGCGATTTCCTAATTGAAGAAGCTTACCGAGAGCTGATATTACTATTTTTTACGCTATTGGTAAACTTGTCCATAGATCTTCAAGTTCATTGCTTGAACTGCTTTGAAATCCACAAACGAAGCGTAAATTCTTTGATCCTAATTAGCTCAATGAGACTATATGCTAATTAGTAGGCAACCTACAATAATTGCTCACTATTCGCATCGTATATTTCGCGGTGAGCCCATTGGTTAAGATTTCTTACAACCGCTTGCACAGTTCCAGCCTTCATAGCAGGTAATGCTCCTCACATAGCACCATAATGACGAGCATATGTATCAGCCATGACAGCAATAAACCGTATCTCCAAATCAGAGGGTGATGACCGGACAGTGTTCAGCTCGTGATCAGACGGGGGGGGGGGACTTGTTCGACCTTGCTGGGTTGTTTGTGGTAGCCATACCGCGCAGCCAGGCTGCACTGATATGAGAGAGAGAGAGAGAGAGAGAGAGAGAGAGAGAGAGAGAGAGAGAGAGAGAGAGAGAGAGAGAGAGAGAGAGAGAGAGAGAGAGAGAGAGAGAGAGAGAGAGAGAGAGAGAGAGAGAGAGAGAGAGGTGACCAGCCCAGCTAGGAGCACAGCGGGTCGGTCACCTCAGCAGCACAGTAAAACGATCCAGTTCCTTTAGCACGGAGCTCCCTATCTGTGGAGCCTCGTGCAGTAGGGTCACAAGTTATCACCCGCAGCCTCGTCAGCCCTGCAGACCCATACCATCAGCTGCAACACTTGCAGTACATTTCCCAGCCCCGACTGTTATACCTGTCCGACCAGGCGCGGTCCTGGTGCCTGGCTCCCCTTCTCACATTTGTCCCTATGAACGTCGTGGCTTGACTGGCACAATATTCATCGCCAGCACATGTAATTTTCTCTTGTGCAGACTGAAAATTAGTCAGACTATCATAATAATCAGATGATTTTTGACGCGCAGAACGTTGCTGTTTGCATCGGAGTGCACGGCCGTTTAATAAGTTAGAAAGGAATGTACACACAGAAAAATATTAACACCGTTAGCGGTGTAATTGCACAGTACATATCTGAGCACTTGAGGAAAGTTAATTTAGTCCCTTCCCCGCTTAAATTACTCGCGCTTCCAAATGAACACCAGGAAGAAGGTAATAGAACACTGTTAGGAGGGTTGGGTGTTTTGCTACATGTAGTAAAACACCCAACCCTCCTAACATTGTTCTATTACCTTCTTCCTGGTGTTCATTTGGAAGCGCGAGTAATTTAAGCGGGGAAGGGACTAAATTAACTTTCCTCAAGTGCTCAGATATGTACTGTGCAATTACACCGCTAACGGTGTCAATATTTTTCTGTGTGTAGTGTGGGGCCATCCGGCAGATGGCGAGGCTCAAAGGTCATTTCTGTTTGACGGGTCAGCAACTCTGGACATGATCCACTGACCGGCCATTATGACTATGTAAAGGTGGGTGGTGATTCGTTGCGGGGTGCTGAAGGTATGGTCGGTGGAGCATGCAGTATTTGGAATATATAGGGTTGCATAAAGTGATTTCTGTTGTAAACATTTCAATGCAGTGCACCCTCTAATATTTTCAGTTGAATAATTGATGTAACATGGTTTGTGATTTTGAGCTACATCTAAATCTAACTAACACAAAAGTGCTTTCAGACGAGAATTTTCAAGGCTATGCAAATGCATAAACATATACAGTAAAACGCAGTTTGGACGATGCACAAATGCGTGCAGTAGCTGGTCAGACGAGCCTGACACTCCGACCCAGGACCCGCCGGCGGCTTTCTTTCATTCTTACTTCCCGGTGATGCTGCGTCCGGGCAGGTCCCGTTTTTACCGCCGGACATGGGAGTTTGTTCCGTAGCTTTGAGAGCGCGCTCGACCACCTCCTGCGCGCGCCACAGCATCAGAGTAACGGTGAGCGGCGCCCGCACAAAGCGGCGACCCCACAAATATCTCAGCGCAGCACCATTAACCACAATTATGACACCGGCGCCGGCGGCGGCGGGCGGTCCGACGCCGGCGACGCTGGTCTGCCGCGACTCGACGTAGAGGTCACTTTGATGGCGGTGACCTGCAGAGTGTCAGTGACCGGTGACTGGTAACCAGTGACCAGTGACGAGTGACCAGTGATCTGTAACCGCTGGCTAATTTCAAAGTATCATGTGATTGGTGAACACTGAACAGTGTCAACAACCAACCGTCTGTGACCCGTGACTGTTGACCTCTCTGGAAGTAACCGAACTCTGACCACTCTCGGCATGCTGACATTCAGATAGATGACGACCCAGTCCAGTGCTAAGTCGGCTAGAAGGAGCGGGAAGACAACAAATGAAGTCAGACATCCCTTCCCAGAAATGGCCGGATCGGGTTAGGCAATCTCATCAATCACCTGAGTTCCGTTAGAGCTGTGGCGCTGCTCAGTCGCCACAAATCCAGTTACAGAGCAACTATACGGGAAAAAACTGGGGCCTCATCACGGGCCAGTAGATCACCGGCATGCATATGCAGTAGCCATCTGCTGGTGTTGATGTGAGTCTGTGGCTTGTAAGTCCATGACCTTTATATCGGATGCCATCGACGAGCACTGGTGCAATAAAGCGTGAAGTGAAGCAGAACAGGAAAAGGTCACAAATTTGAGAAACTGGTGTGACTTATGCACAAAATGTGAGGACAAAAAATTAATCCGAACTCACGCTCTTCATCTATCTTTTTTCCTTGTCCCTTGTGCAGGCAGATAAAACTGTCAAATAAAAACGTTCACTAGTGTATTTTGCTGAACATGTAATACACTCATGTGTTGGAAATGCTAATACCTAAAACTAGCCTATGCAAGTATGGCTTTCAACATGAAACCAATAAGCTCACAACCTACGACGATTCACTGACGAGTAAAATATCGGCGTAGCTGACTGCTTTATATATCTACCTATTAATAGCACCATGGATTCTGCCATATTTACATCTCACCACAACAGACATTGATAAAAACTCGCTCATGGTCC
Organism: Amphibalanus amphitrite; assembly: GCF_019059575.1. Classification (NCBI taxonomy): domain Eukaryota; kingdom Metazoa; phylum Arthropoda; class Thecostraca; order Balanomorpha; family Balanidae; genus Amphibalanus; species Amphibalanus amphitrite. The sequence continues at coordinate 57,067 of NW_024883558.1, forward strand.
GGTGGCACCAGACCGCGCACTGCGTAGTGGTTCATTAGACCATCGTCAGTCGGGTGCGCTGACCACTGTAAAAACACCACCGCCACGTCTGCCGGCCGACCGCAGTGTTTTTGGGGAGTCACCGACCGATCTGTAGGCACCAGTGGTGCTCGGTCGTCCTTGTCCTTGACTGGAATGCCGCCGGCCGCCGCGGGAGGGGGCGGCGTCTCTGGGGAGCGTCTCCGCCCGGCGGCGGAGTGACGTCACTGGCCCGTGACGTCAGTGGTGTGTTCTAACTGCTAAGGACGATCAGGCGTGTTCTCGCCAGAGCTAGAGCGCGGCAGGATCAGACGACACAGACAAAAAGAAAAACCCAACCGGATCCGATACACGGGAGAGTGTTCTTTGTCGCCAATCGCAGATAAAACCGGCGTGAAACGGGTCACAAGGGTCGACACACATTGTCGGGAAATTGTACATAATTTCGCAGCACTGAGAAAAACGCGAGATAGAAGACAGCTGCGCCTTTAGGATGAAAAAGTGTCTTTGTATCATTGCCAATGACACTGTCTGCTTCAGACAGATAATTAAGATGCGACAGCTTTAGCTAACAAAGAAGGTGACTCTGACACTTGAAGGGCAGTATCGACCTGTGAGTTCTCTACCCCTTTTAGGCTCGTCAAGAACAACAAGATGCTGCTTGATTTCGGGCCGCTAAAATTACGTTTGATCTCCTTGCCCTCTGCACCAAATCAAAGTGTAGCACCTCATGGTCTTACCTCGACGCGTTAACCCGCGCCCCACTGGGGGGGGGGGGGGGGCTATTCATAGCCCCCTCCCGTTTTTCTACAATAACTTCCAAACCGCTTGACGTATCGACGCCAAACTTTCAGTACCTTCGGCTGCATCAATTTGACACCTTGTGTCAAAATATGAACTTCGTAGCTACCATAGGTCGTCAGCTTCGTAGCTATCGGAAATGACGTCAGAGTGACGTCATGTTCGGCTGATTTCGACGCAAGACATTGAACCACGGCAATTGCTCCCAAGAGCTCAGTTTTTAAGCTAGATCCAATTTCTTTGCATGAAAGGACTCAGAATAGACTGCGCTATCAAACTGCTATCTTGGATTTTCAAAATTTCGAAAATTTCGAAAATTTTATATAATAAAATTCAAAATTTATATTTTTATATTTCTTTTTTCAAGAAGTATTTGACTTTTCGAAAAAAACGGAATATATGTGATAGAACGCATGCTTATGACTAACTCTAGCATGTTTTAGCTAAATATCTTCAAAAATGGCCAAGTTATACGCATTATTGCAAAAAATTCACAATTATTAATTTTTCAAATCCATTTTTCAGTACGTATTTGACATCGTACACCAATATAAATAGCACCATCGTGTTCCTGAGCTCAAACTGTATCCAATAAACACCCTTTTTATTGAAAAATTATAACTTCAAAATTTGATCTTTTTGACCTGAAAGTGACCTGACCTAAGCTAAATTCGACTCAAAATGACCTCGAATGACACAAACGACAGCAAATTCGAAATATATGGCCTAAATGGACCATAAAACATGTGTCACGTGACCGACGCATGATATAATATTTCCGTGACCTGTGATGACCTGACCCTGACCTGAAAATCAAATTACAAGTTTGGTACCCTCAGGGTATCTAGAAAATCTGTTCACGAGTGTGTAAACCAAAAATTAGCCTGATCTGACTTGTAAAACGGCGGCCAGAGACCAAAATGTGAAGAAGCCAAAATGCTAATATTTTTTTACTTTGACCTGACCTGTGACGTCATCGGTGACCTCGAGGTCGATGAAATTAGGTTTCCTCCGACAGTTTTTCCGGGGCTATCAGACGCCGTTTGAATTTTGACGATCGGCCCAGTAGTTTCGGAGTTAGGAGGGGGGCTATGGAGAGCCCCCCCCCCCCAGTAGGGCGTGTTATACGCAGACCCCAGTGGGGCGCCCGGCTAATTTCTTACGAGTACCTTCTGATCCACGGACGGAGACCTTTGTGAAACCATTTTGTGTCATCGTTCTTTTCAAATTAACCCCATTTGTAATAAGGTGGCGAAATAATTTGTACATTTCTGTGCCTTGTATAGTTAACTTTTGAACTGAAGAAGGAACGTTTCCGAAATATATTCATTCATTTTAGGCTAATTTTGGATTGTTAAAAGATAGTGAGCATACAGTTATTCTTCTACGATATTTAACCCCATTTGGTGCAACCAGCTTGATAATGATAATATTGAAAAACATCGTCAGACACTATGTAACAAATCACAAACCGCAGGGAAAAAATGATAAAGAGAGCTCATGGTGTTTACTTGCACTTTTATGTGAACATAATTTCACCTAATAAAAGACAGCACAAAGGATAAATACCGGACCAATGAATAAAGTGTATCAGTTCAATGCCATACCCCATATTAGGAGAAGTTATCTAGTTTGAACTAGGTGTATAAACTATACTGTAGGTATTCAGTAACTAATTTACGCTAAACATCTTGAGCCTCGGAGCAGGAAGCTTCAGAGCCACAGCCGGTTCGAAATAAGTACCTGTTTCTCCTCCATTCCATTGTCGGTCTTTTGGTAGTTGGAAGCGAGGATGGGAATCCGTGTTATTCTGCGTGGGATTGCGATTTCAGGCCGTGGACCTCCCTGAACTGACCTTGGAGAGCCCACGGAATTTCTCAGAATCCCAAACCGGCCGCCGCCGCAGTCCCGCTGAAATTATGAGCCGCATACATATTAGCCACATAGATGGCTCGTAAAGTCCTCAGAAGAAATACAGGCTTTCTCAAACAGTACAGAAAGGGACAGTAATAAAAGTAATAAGGTATTATGGCAGCTAACAGATGACTGCAACAAAAATACTAGTTTTTCATTTGTTTGCATTGCTAAAATGAAAGTCCAAGACATCGATGCTGCGTTACAAAAGGTATTGGGTAACGGCCGAGGATATGGACCCTCATAGATACAGGATTGTGACGTTACATCGACGGTGCAGTGGGAGATTATCTTGACTTCGATATTTATGGAAATAGGTAGTTGTGAAATTTTGAATAGATCAAACTGAGATACTTTACGACTTGGTTCTCTTGGAAAAGAAATTCATTTCTGGATATTCGTTTAGAGCAGAAAAGTTTTGCATCTGCGCTGAAACATAAATGCATCGCGCATTACTCACCAACTGATATGTTCATCAGGAGTTACTTAAGGTCATTCGAGGTCGCTTGAGATTAATATTTAAAAAGAGCTAGTACTTAACATTAATAATTGTCATAGCCAGACTCCTCTACGACACAGAAAAGCGAATAGACAAAAGGAGCCTCTCCAAACCACTGTAATGGGTCCTCATCAGAGTGAGCTCATCACCGGTAAAAATAACCAGTCAGTGCTGCCAGATGGGGAAGGTTGTAATCCTCCATATCAGTTACAAAAATCCTCCAGATTCCTCCAAATCCTATTGGTAGATATAGAAAGGCGGTCTTGGACGCTGCGGGGGGCTATACCCCCAAAAAAGTTTCACCAAATTCTAAAAACTCATCGGATTTCGAATCCTTTCGCACTGCTGTGCAGCTTAAAAGATGCTTTTTCTTATAAAAGTTGTTGAGTTTTCGTTTTATCTTTTAAAAACAACGAAAATTTTCGTCGATTTCGGGTGCTGCAGGGGGGCCGGGGGCATTTGCCCCAAATGTCCCCCTTAGATCCGCCAGTAGTTTGGTACCCTCGCAAATATAGCTACAGACTGAGACATTCTGCAGTCTCACGGTGATAAAGGATTAAGGACGTGATATATCCTAACGGGTAGGGTGACGCTGGGCAGGAAAATGCCTTTTTAGTCTTGAATGTGTTTATTTTTCCATGAAATTGAATATAATAATCGGGCGACAAATCCTCCAGATTTTCCTCCAGAATCAAAAATCCTCCAAAAGCGAAATTTGTCCGCAAATAGAGTTCAAAATCCTCCAGATTTGCGGAAATCCTCCAAATCTGGCAGCACTGTAACCAGTACAAAAAGGCATATTTACGTCTGGACAACGAGTTGCGTTGGAGAGGCCGGAAATAGTGGCGATTTCAGGACCGCAAGAATGGACCGTCATTGGAATGATTCTTTTTTAAACCGTGCACTGTTTTCGGCCGGAATTTAATAGTTACTACAAAATATTTTGTAATTACGTTTCCAACAAGAATGAATGCCATCAGGGCTAAATTTTTAATACTATTGCATTTTGTCAAGAAGCATATAGTGCTGTTATATTGCAGTTTTAGCGCGTTTGTTACAAAATATGAAGCGAATAAGCGTCAGTGTAATTCATCAACAGAGGGAAAGCTATGCTAATTGCTCTTGTCCATCCACTAAAATTTATTAAATATTTTGCTTTGTGTATTCCAAAAGGAGAGGGAACTATTTCATTTGTGCCTTCATGTCAGAATTGACAGATCATTAAATTTTCAACGCAGTTTACAAACAAGCATTTGGTCTTTCTCGTTTATAAGCAGTGGCTAAGAAAAGGTTGATCAATCCTGAAGTTCAGTCATCGTACCTCAACTTGGCAGCAAGATCCCCCAAGGACAGAGGATATATTGTATACATGTCCTGTAAATCAAAACAAACAAGCATTTGGTCTTTCTCGTATACAAGCAGTGGCTAAGAAAAGGTTGATCAATCCTGAAGTTCAGTCATCATACCTCAACTTGGCAGCAAGATCCCCCAAGGACAGAGGATATATTGTAAACCTGTCCTGTTAATCAAAGCATTTTTGTGCCTTCAAAGGCTAAAGTTATCTGTGGTGTGTTCAGAGTTAGGTTATATGGCCGTTTTTGTTGTATGTTTATGTGGAGATTGAATATAACTGTGACCCTGTGCTTGTTTGTATACTTACGGTCAAACAGGGAACAGCACATTCACATAACATACTCTACTCACCTAGCACCTAACTCATAGCTGTACCCTGCAGGATCTGTACTTGTTCATGTCTCGAGCATTAACAAAGCACTAAAGTAGCTTAGTAATCATTTCCCACATTTTCTGAGCATCTAACATGACATACAGCAGTGCAGAGCAGCTTCAGAGAAGAAACACTTTAAATGCACAGACTCACACCAGCCACCCAATGAGCCAGTTCCTCAGTTGACTGTTTCCCTGGACACAGCTTGGCAATGTGAGCTAACTTTTGGCAAGTTGAAGGTTAGCAGGTAAGATTGAGTTAGGGTGAGTACCTACCTATAACTGGGTGCTACTGCCATGCAGGTCTTGGGTAGGCTGCAAATATGTGTGATGATTGAGGTTAGGTCAGCTGTCAGGTTAGTCAGGTTCAGGTATGCTCATTGCTCAGGTTACATTTTTATGGACATTTGGCAAATTAAAAAACTAACAATCTGATCTAAGCTAACCCGACTAAACATACACAACTACTGACTATAGGAACTGAGCACATACCTACTTGTGCCTACAGGCTACATCTCATACCATGTCAAAGTAGAGTTCCTTGGTGGAAGATTACGCTCAGTACTTTTTATCCCAGCCCTGTGAAGAAAACTAATACTTCTAAGCTCTGAGTCACTGCTGGCCATCCACAGGAAGAAACGCTGAGACTGAGAGCTTTGCCATTGTATATTTGACCAATAATGACTATCACGAATGACTATGAACACATAATATGATCACATCGTTGCATGGATTGTCACATTGACAATTTTACTACAATCCTTTTTTAAAGAAATACAGTGATGATGATTAACATCAAAATCAACATAAAGTGGATTTAGTGATCCAAGCTTTCTCCTCCAGTAGCAATGGAATGATCGCATGTTTCATTTGCCAGACACTGAGTACCTGATGCACATTACAATCTGCATAGCATCTAAGCATAGTAAAACTGCCCAAGTCCATTCATTCTAGATTTTAACTTGATAGTTAGCACTAATTTATCTTGCTGTTGTAAGTTATCATTCAATATTCATACCAATACATCAATATGCGCTCATCAGTCAACATTTTCTGGCATGATCCTGCTCAGCGTGCTCTTCAGTATTGCTCCAAGGTCTGCAATATTATAGCTTGTTTTTGGACAATAAGCTCTTTTAATTTTACTTTTTCTTGCTGATATATGAGCCCGATCAACTTGGGTTTATCAACCAAAATTTCATAACTTGTTCAACTTGATATTGATATTGCTCAGTAGTCTGACGTCAGGACCTCTGTCAGCCTCCTGGATACTTCAGATTGTTTTCAGTCAACATGCTTCTTAAATATGATATAATTCAATCTTAAGGGATTCAAAACATCCAACAAAACGACGTACAAGAGCAAGAAAACCACCAGATAAACTAAAAAATGGCCTTGGAACAGAGCCAAGTTGTGTGCTCCATTTGTTTGTTTACAATGATTGTAGTGCTGATGTATTTTTAGGACTCTGAACGTCGGCTTATAAAAATGAAACGTTTTTACAAAAGTTGTAAGGCAAGTAATATTTATCTGAAAGAACTAAAATATTAAAAAGCCAAACACTATGAAATATATGAATCGGAACGAAAAAGTAACCCAAAAATCCAGCCCAATCACCGGCTCCTAAAACTGCAACACAATCAGCACTTTTCCCCGCAACTCGTTGTCCAGACGTAAATATGCTACAAAAAGCTGCCGGAGCTCTGCTTCCACGACCGCAGAATGCTGTCACTGGCGAATGGAACAATGAGCCCCTGACCCGAGCACGGCCGGTCGTTTGTACTCACTAACAAAAACGAACAGCGTCGGAGAATTCCTCGACCAGAAAATGCGTCACTCGGTTCATAAGAGGCTAATGATAGTGGGTATAGTAGGTACGGCTAAGGGGTCAGACGAACCCTGCGGTTATGGGGGGAAATGATGAAAACCGAAAATGATAAATAGAGGAAGAAAAAAGTACACTCAGAAAACACTTTGAGAACATTTTTGAATAAGGGCTCATATGAGTGCCAAAACAGGGCTCAAATCTGTATGATTTTAAAATCGGGATCAGTTAGGCGCCCTTTTCGGGCTCAAAGTACATTAGCCCCGAAAGCGGCATCAGTTCGTCTTCCTTTTCGGGCTCAATTCGAGCTGCGTTTTAGGGCTCCATACGACATTCCGCCATTCCGTCTTTTGCTGTTTTCAGTGCCGTGTGTTGGTGTACCTACCGCCGTGATTTCAAAATGAATGGTAAGTTATTAGTTATCAGTTATCGCTATCTTTTAGAAAAAATCAAGATGTTGATGCTCATGCCATTTTAATCCCTTATCAATTAAAATTGTGGTGGCATTTGTTCAGAAAAGGTCTGATCTACAATTGTGGCGCCGTTGATACGAATACGCACGGGTTTGATTATTCGTTTTTCTTGTATTTGCGCCACATGAAAGCATCATATCTGGATTCAGGATGTCAAATAGTGTAAGAATGTGCAAAAATTTTGTCTGGTTCTTCGTGATGATGTGATTGAAGCAATGCTTTCAAGGGTAGGTAAGGATTTTGTTACTTGTTCGTAATGGTTATCTTGATGCTCAACTAAAATTAATCCTAACCTTGCCTACTAACCTATCAAATTAAACTTAGTACCAATACCTACCAACCTACAACCTATTTGGATCTTTCATATACTTATAACATGCTGCTGCTTCTGCTAACATGCTGCGGAATGCTGGTTGACATGATGGAATGCTGGTATGACAGTGTTCCGTGTTTCAGAATTTTAGGTGAATAACCACACATGATGGGGAAAATGTTTTCATCCTAAAAATATGACAAGTGGCTTTATTTCATCTTTGCTAAAAAAATATGTCAAAAGTTTGATTCAACAGCCAGCTGCCAGGTTACGCATGACTTGACAGTTGATGCATCTACTCTACATCATTTCATTTCAGATCCTGTGAAGGTTCTGACAAAATCTGAGGTAAAAATGGCATTATGCAGTTTTGCGGAAAGACTAAATCTATCTCATTTTGTCTTCAGATTTTTTTTTATTGGGACACCCAATTGAAATCCAATTTTAGAACACTGTGACACCATGCCTGTGTGCCAATTAAGAGGAAGGGTCTACAAGTATACATCAAGATAACCAATTATGGACAAGTTGAGACTTGAGTCATGAGCTCTTATTTGTGGTTACAATACCTTCAACTGCATGATTTTGCACAACTTCCATACAGGCATCCAGACTGGAAAAGGTTCAAGTCCATACTTATTCTGGTGCTTGAATATGGCAGTTCAAAGATGGAAGGCATATGATGCTACAAAATGAAAAAAAATAATTCAACTTACAAAAAATAGGTACCGTAAAATGGGGTGTTAAGGGACAGTTTTGAGGTGTTTTGTTATATAACTCAAGAAGGGTTGGAGATAGAAGCATCAAATTGTCAGCATTTTATGTGGAATTTGGTGCTTTACATGCCTGCCACATTAAAGTTTTATCAATTATACCTGCATATTATTTTTATTATTTTTCATCACTGTCCCTTAGCACCCCATTGTGGGGTGTTAAGGGACACTTATATTATTCCAAGAAATGGTCATCAAATGCCCACAATTGGGGTGTGGAAGGGCACACAATTTATTTATTGAAATGTTTTGCATATTCTGTCACAAAACAAGTCAGGTTCATTCACCACTAATGACCTTTCTAGCCAATTACGTGCAATGCAGTTTACGCTTGTGGAAAATGTGCTAATTATAAGGTAAACAGAACCAAAAAGTAATCTTCTGTCATCAATAAAAACCCATGTTGAAGCTAGTCACTTGTCATTATGTTGCCCTCTTTGTTTTAGCCTTTTTATGATGACATCACATTTACCTACATCAGTCTCCATTGACCCATCATTGTAAAAGAGAGTGTTGAGATGTTTTGTTACATAACTTAAGATGTGTTAGAGATAAAAGCATGAACTTGCCAGCATTTTATGTGGAATTTGGTGTTTTCCATGCCTACTTAATTAAATTATATTTAGATATTATTTTTATTTTTTATTCCCTGTCCCTTAGCACCCCACATCCACCTCAAAATATGCATGTATCCGGAAAAGAGGAAGAGGATGATGAATGAATGGGTGGATTTGCACAAGTTTTTCAGGAAACATGTGCAATACATGTGACAATACACCTATGCATTCATTTTCCCTGTACACCCACTAGTTTATGTGGTACACACAGAGTTTTGGAGATGTTTCAATTTTGTGAAAATGAAGCATGATTTTCAAATCCATTTTTGAACCAAATCACTTGCATGAAAAACCATACCATTTTCTCCTATGGTCAAGAGCAAAACAGTGTCAACTACCACACTGAAGTTTTTATTGAACCTTCTCAAATTAGGAAGTTAATATGACTCAAAGTTTTTCCCATGCAACTGTCCCTTAACACCCCACTGTCCCTTAACACCCCATTTTACGGTATTCATATCTATCCTAAACTAAACTAACCTAAACTTACCTAACCTAATCCAACCCAACCCAACCACCCCAACCAGCCCAGCCCAGCCCAGCCCAGCCCAGCCCAGCCCAGCCCAGCCCAACCCAACCCAAAACCTACAGTCTAAAACCTAGAGCTAAAACCTGCAGCCCAAACTGGAAAACATCCATATGGTACGCCGGACGCCCGTGAAGCCGTCATGCGCCGAAGTTCGGCGCAAGCTATTTTGCAATTTGCGCTGAAATTTCTGCATTATTTGCGCCGAAGGTTAGTGCCCTTTTGCGTCAAAATTAAGCCACTTATACAAAAAGCACGTTTACATCTGCTGGCCAAGGTTTTATAAACCAGACAGAACGCTCTGGGCCTTAACCACTCCTGACTCCCATGTTTGAGCGTCCAAATTAGTTGATGTTTCCATGGAAGCTGAATACCACAATACGTGTAGCGCACTGTAGCATCGTGCCGTGAAATAAGGCTCGGGACGGAAGTTCCGGGGTCACAAAAATTGGTGTGGCGGTGTTGTCGCGGCTGGCGGGCTCCAGCAAGGGGTTTAAGTTTACGACACCACTCTTGTTTCAGGAGAGGTGTCAGCGATTCGAGACTACTTGGGCATGCGGGCAGCGGGGTCGGCGTGGCTGCCTGCGGCTGCGGCCACACATCTTGGCGTCCTGGAGGCGGAGATGCTGATGGTGGCATGAGTCATCACTGGCTGCCCGATTTCCATGCTCCAAGACTCGCCGTGAGGGCCGAGGCGGGCGTCGTGCCGATGGAGAGATGAGGAGGGATGCGCTGGCATCGCGCCTACTGGCGAAGGCGCTCTCCCTCCCGTCGGAGGACCCGCCGCGTCGTGGCGGAAGCCCCCCCCCCCCCCAACCGTGACTGAAGTCAGTGACCGGCTGGAGAGAGCGCGGGGGAGCGGTGTGGGACCACTGGAGTGGCGCTGCCCGCCGAGGCGCGCTTATCCACGAGACTGCCCCCGTAGACGCCAACAGACGGCGTCACGGTCCACCTGGACCTGCTGCCGATCGGGGCGTCCGCGACAGCGAGGAGGAGTGCTGCGGAGGCGTGACTGGGAGCGCTCCCCCAGCGTGCGACGTGGGCCTGGGTCGACGGGTCTGCGACCGGGGGAGTAATAGGAAGGCGGCGCTGGGGTCCTCACCGAGCACCCAGACAGTACAACATTGGTACTGCGGGAGGCGGCGGGGAGGATTTGCTCCATTTACCGATCTGAGATGGTGGCGCCCAAAACGGCAAAGCAACATCTCCTGAAGCACCCGTCCTTCGAGGAAGACCCCATAATCATTTGCTCCGACTCGCAGGCGTCGCTGGCGACGCCACGAGGTGGACAAGTGGCCCAGACACCCCCCCCCCCTCATCCCCTAGGTGCCGCCATCTGGGAGTATATGATGGCCCTAGTGGCTGTAGGGGGCCGAAGAATCCACCATAGAAGGAGGGCGGCGATAGCCCGATTAAGCTGGGCGTCCAGTGGAGCCTCGGCTCTATCATGGGCATTGGGCAAGGACTCTGCGAGCACCCCCGTCTCCTCCATCTCCGACGGCACTCCAGTCAGAAAGCTGTCCCCACCCGAGTTTCCCAGCAGCATGGGCCACATGAAACCGAACAGCGCCGAGCCGCTCGACGCTGAGGACCAGGCGAGAGTAACAGTGAAAAGGTGAAACGCTCGAAACGGCGCGCGCCGCCGGCCGAGGGCGCCGAGCCGGCCCAGGCCGGCTGCGGGTCAAACAGAAGCCGTCTCCGCGGCGGCCGCCCAGTGACAGCGACTCGGACTGACGTCGAGGCACCGCTGCCGCCTCCGCCGACCAACCCGCCGCCCAGCAAGGGCAGTTTGAAGGCGGCTGCGCCGGTGAAGGTGGCGCGGCCTGGCAGGGGCCGCGGCCGGCCCACTCCCAGCTACCCGTCCCGCGAGGTGCTCAGTACCACCGACTCGTCCGATTCTGAGGCAGCGCCGTCGGCGGGCCGCCGCCAGCAGTGACGACGACCGGCTGGCGGCGTTCGCGCGGGACTTGTCCGACTCCTGGTACTCGGACTTGCCGCCCAAACTGGACGCCGGCGGCGTGAGCACCAGCAACGCCAATAAAAAGTCCACCTTCATCCGGCTCTTCTCGCACCGTGTCAAAAGGACTACGCCGCGCGGCCGGCCGGCCAACTCGAATGAGCGCAGCGAAGGGCACACGTCCCCGACGGCGGCACTGGCGCCTCCCGCCGCGCCGCTGCCGGCGTTGCTGGCAACGCCGATCCAGGCCCATCGATTTCTACTGTTTTGTTGCCTACGTGCCGCTGCCGCCGCTCAGCCAGCACAATGGCGTGCCGGTGTTGCGCTGTCGGATCGAAAAGCGGCTCGTGCAGCGGACGGACGGGTGCGGCCCGCGCGATGAGCCGCCGCCGCACACCGAGCTGCGCCGCGCGGACGTGAAGGTGGAGCTGGCAGCGGCCTGCTCAGTCCCCTCAACGGCGTCGACCGGCTCTCCGGCGATTTGCGGTCAGAAACGCCGCCGCTTCTGGGACCAAGGTGTCAGAGCGCGGCGCTGCCCGTGAGACGTTAAGTTAGCACAGGCAATGTCGTCTGCACTCCTTGCAGTTCATGTTGAATACACAACCATGTTGCGAAGTAATAGGCGCCGGGTTTTTCAGTTCATAGAACTTTTTCCCTGGCTATTACACCCCACAACCGAACACTGACACCTTGCACAAGTATGACTGTGTGTATGAATGTTAATAAATACATGAACCAATGTTGTGTTTTCGGTTCCAGTACCTTCTTTGGGCACCTCGGCAACAAGTAAGTAATCCGTTAGCTTTGCCACACCTAAGATAGGCTCCCACGTTGTTATTTGCTCCCGGGTTAACATAAACCGGTTTAACGTAACTTTTGCATCCCGGCCAAAATTGCCGGTTAGCTGTCCCACCGCTCGAGACTGGCGCTAGGCTGGCCGAGCAAAAAAAAAGTTTGTCCGCGGCTTCGTCTTATTCGCAGCTGCTGGACACGGGGGAGGGGGGGAGGAGGGGCTGCATCGGACGAAAAGCGGGCTCTGGTATTAACTGGATTTTTTGCCAGCTGGCGCCGTATGGTGGCGCTAGCAGAGCTTCTTACATATCAATGCTAGATATAAAAGAATGAATATTTACCAATCAATTTTTCATTTAAAGCCATTTGAAATATTTATGTCCATCCTACTACCGCGCTTAGGTATCTCTAAAATTAAATACCTTTCGTGCGTCGCCAGCTGGCCAGCCAGCTGACGCAATCCAGCTTTTACCAAAGCCCCGAAAAGCGATGACGTGAGCCCTAATATCAGTCCCACGCACAAGGGGGAAAAGCTCAAATTATTGAGCGCTCAAAAAATTGAGCGGGGCCCCATTATGAAGGAATAGGCGAAACGATGGTATTTTACAATGCCTCTAGCGTCACACTACGGCAAATATCGTATCCAATAAGGTATCAATGGCAAGAGAGA
>NW_024883559.1:0-64086 GCF_019059575.1 Amphibalanus amphitrite
TCTCTCTCTTTATATCTCTTCTCTCTCTCCTCTCTATCTCTCTCTCTCTCTCTCCTCTCTCTTTCTCTCTCTCTTCTCTTTCTCTCTCTCTCCTCTCTCTCTCTTCTCTCTCTCTCTCTCTCTCTCTCTCTCTCTCTCTCTCTCTCTCTCTCTCTCTCCTCTCTCTCTCTCTCTCTCTCTCTCTCTCTTCTCCTCCCCTCCCCCGTGTGACAGATGGCTGACTTTGACCTCACCTCGGGCAGTGTCGGCCAAAACCGCCCCTCCCCCTACCGCCCCCTGTGGGGGGACGCTCACGGCTCGGCACCGAGCCAAAGTCAACGGCCTCGAGAGCGGGCCGTCCGAAACAAAACAGACGTCAGCCTCACTGACGCCCACGGCGCCGATAATACAGAATTTATCACGGGAACTTTGAACTTTCTGTCATTGACCTGGAATTCTGCGATCGGTGAGGGTCGCGACCTGTACAGCGGCCTCTGAAAGTTTCCAGGTCCTGGACTTCAGAAAGCCTCTTGTATATTAGTTGATGTCTTGATCTCTTTTTCAAAACATCCTTCTCATCAAAGATAGAGAATCCTTACTGGCTACGGCAGTTGGAAAAGGGCACCCCCTCTCCCTCCCCCTGTGCCCCACTAACCCCCTGTGGGCGCAGAGGGGCGTCTGGCCCCCTCCCGAACAGGCCCAGAAGCGTGAGCTCCCCCCGCCCAGCGAGAGACCCGTCCGACAGACCGTACCGCAGCCGCAGCGCGATCTGCCGGACGCTCCAGTAAGTGGTAGTACGTGTGACGGCCACCAGGGCGGCGCTACGAGGCATTTGTAGCAAGCAGTTCTTGTTTGATATTCGATAGCATCGAGTGCAGAGAGTCAGAGACATGCTCGTATGAGTCTGCATTAAGGCAGGTTGTCGACTTGATCTTATGTATGTAAGTGCCAAAAATTTGTAGTGATCAGTTGACGAGTTCCGCCTTTGACCTTGCGTAGTATAGTTTTTTTTTTCGTGAAAATTACCGCTAAGGGTAAGCAAAACTGAGTAGACAACCGGCTTGTCGACCCTCTGACAGGTCGTTAGCTGTGCATCATGTTACAAAGTATTCTTTGATTAAAAGTCACTTCAACAGTCCAGAAGGTAACAAGCATGCACTGAACATGGTAGCCTAAGTTGCCAGTTAGATTAATCGGAACGAGGCGAGAAAGCCAAGCAGATCGCTTTGGGAAGTTGTTTGGCGTTTCATCTTGTGAAATGACGTCTTTCCTATTAAAGAAGAGGACGTCAAGGTTCCTTTTGCAGCGTTCCCTTTTGTAGTTGAAATGTATCTAGCAGTATCATGACATTAAGTTGTAGGTACAGGTCTCGCGAGATTAAGCGGTAGGTTTTGCACTTTTACATTTCCGGTTATATCTCAGAAACTAATCGATCTACGATGAAGCCATTTTACACGATCATGGCCGGCTTGTTACCCAACAAGTCGATCGCATCTTCAACACTTTAAAGCTTAAGACGACAAAGATATAGCCTGAAGTACACTAAATTTTCTAGGTGCAAAACCTACCGCTAAAACTCGCGAGACCTGTACTTAGGTACCATTGTTTTGTTTAGGCTGGAAAATGCGGAGCTTATGTTATTGACCAGGTCATTGGTTTTCCTTTCTTATAGCTAGTGGATTTTTGTCATTTATCAGATTTACTATTTCACGTTATATCGTGTAACAATATCTATTGTATTCGTTGTCACGTTTCCTCTCATTATCTCAAATAACTTGTGATCAACAGCGATCTCGTGTATGATTGCTCATGTGACCTCTGATCGTCTCAGCAGTTGACCTCTCATGACCTTACCAGCTGACCTTTGCTGACCTCAATCGAGCTCTGATGACCATTTGATCTCAGCTGACTTAATCAGATAACCTCAGCTGACATCGGCAGTTGACCTTTGCTGACCTCATCAAGTTACCTCAGTTGACCTCCCCAGCTGACCCTATAGCTGACCTCAGGTGACCTCACCTGACCTCATCTCTACCGTGTCCGCAGGCCGTCAACCAGCCGCCCTCAATGTTCACCAACTCGGACAAGATTGCCCAGAGCTACTCCTTCAACAAGCTCATGTGGTCTGTCGGTACGGCGGAATGACCAATCAACGGCCGCTACGTCCGCTCTCGGCCAATGGCCGCCCTGCTTGCCGCTGTAACAGCCAATAGGCGTCCGGCTTGCCGTTGTAACAGCCAATGGGCGCTCGGCTTGGCGTATAACAGCCAATGGGCGCTCGGCTTGGCGTATAACAGCCAATGAGCGTTCGGCTTGGCGTATAACAGCCAATGAGCGCTCGGCTTGGCGTTATACCAGCCAATAAGCGCCCAGCCGGGCGTTACGTTGGTGCAATGCGGAACTCGCAGCGACTCTGGCTTTTTGGATAAGTCGACGAGTGCTGGTTTGCTTTCGCTGTCCCGTGTTTGAGACAGAGCAGTGTAAATATACATGTACCATAACCTCCGCCATTTTGTCCCACTCTTCTGACGATTTTGAAACTGATTTAACTAATTGCGATGCCTGATAAACAACGTCAGCGCATGGCTTTCTTCCGTTTCTTTTTCACAACACGGAGCTCTGCTAGCTCTGATATTGCCTGAACATCCTGCACTCTTTTGTTTTATGAGAGGTAAGAATGCATTTGCGATATGATGTTTACTTTAACTAACTTCTGGATATGCCCAAACCGTGTTGTGCTTAGGAATGTGACACTGTGTTTTGAGACTAACAGTGTCCTAACAAATCAAAGGACCATGTAAGGTTCAATGACGAACTCACCTGGTCTGGCATGTCTAAACTAAGATAGTCATTTTACGGTAGGTACGTCATTTGATCAGAAATTGCACGAAGAAAAGTTATACCTACATTATGAATGGGTTTAGCGATTTGGGAGTAGGACAAAGCGGTCAAGACGTTCAAACATCTAGTCCATATGTATGTACCTAATAGCATTCTTGAAGCAGACATAACAAAGATATAACGCACACTTAATTAGTCATAGCAGAGTTCCAAAAGGACGTTTAGCCTTTAACAGAAAGTAGCCTAGCCATTATAACATAGGCATAGCTCATTCATGGCAATAAAATTCCGGTTATCGGGATATAGAAACCGAAACAAATATCAACCAAATCATGTGACGTGTCGAAAGCGAACCGATACTTTGAAAAAGAGGCTAATTATTTTAAATAATAATCACCCATCGATATCGTCCATCAATCAGACTGCTCGCGACTCTAAAAGCTAACCGTGGTCCCACTCGTTTCAGATCCCGTAGAGAGGTTGTAAGCCTCTCCCCGTCTTTTCCCAACACCTGGAAGTCAGTTCGTCTGTCCAGCCCTCGGCTAGTCTACCTACCCCCGGTCGCCCGAAATCTTCGCTTCGATCGAACGAGATTGCTTTGGCGGGATAAGGCAGGCCTCCAAACGCGGGCGACGCTGAGCGCAGAGCACCAGGCCTCTCTCTCTCTCTCCCTGCTTAGCCGCCGTGGTCGCGCAGCTCTAGACGTTTTCTTGCCAGAAGCTGCAGGAAGCGTTTCGCGTGTGTCTTTGGTTACGTTTCGGTGAAGCTTATGCGTGGCGAAGTATCAGCGCTTCACCGAACTTGGCGCGTCTCAGTTTTGTTGTAGGTAGCGGTTCATTCGCGTTGTGGTTGTTATAGGTGGCGCTTCAGTCGCTCCCAGGATGGTCGGGCGGGTATGCGCATGCGCGCTGTACTGTAACCCTCAGGCGGTAGTGGCGTGGTTTCCGGTTAGCCTCTGTATAACATGTGGCCATGCTAAAGCTGACGTTAGCCTCGCGGGCCCGGTTGTCATGGTAACAACTGACGCAGTGACGTTCTACTGACGTGACGTCAGTGACGGCTACGGTTTGTCGTTAATTGTGCCGTCGACGGTCGGATTTTGCGGTTAATAAACGCTTCGGGACACCTTTGTGTTTCACCACGGAGCAGAACTTCCTGAACGGCGCACAGTGGCCCTTTTTCAGAATTAGCACGCATAAATTCAAAATATTTTTTTCTTCTTTTGAGTAACAAGCAGTCTAATCGTGTGCAAAACATTCCAAACTATCCGATGGTGCCATTTTTACCTCCTAAAAAATAATTATCTTTGGTAAAACTGACCGCAAAATCGAAGTTTGTCGAGAGGCGCGCGGACACCACCGGCGGACCCTAAAAAGTAGGGTGAGATGAACATCAATTTGTAAGGCTTTCAGTGAGAAAATATTAAAAATTAGTGGCATGGCTGTGAAGCTGAGTTTACGTAGAAGCCCTAGAAACCACAATTTTCATTGTATAAACTTAAATAGACCACTTTTGCCGAATATTGTGGACACAATAACAGGACAATTATTAACTGGAGATGGCGGCATACATATGAAGCTTTATGTTAAGTAACACACTCTGGGACATATCGTATTATACATCGTTCGAATCGCCGATCTCTTCTGACTATGTCCACCAAAGGGCATCGCGCCATTTTGCGCCATTTTGCTTCTACGGTGAATAACGTGAGCCAGTTCAGTCCGCGAGCGGCTGTGGCTCCTATTCGATACGACTAAGCTCATTGACCTGGCTCGAAGCTGGTGTCACCTGGTGGGCGCCTAAATGTGGCTTGACTTTTGCCATAAGATGTGCTTATTGCAATGTCATATAGGCATAACGCTGTGCTCAAGAAAAACTGTCCGATTTCTTGTCGCGTTTGATGTCCAAGCCGCACAAGTCCCGTGGTCGGCTTAAGATCTAACGTCAAAAGCGCCTATGTGTTTGTATTGTTCGCGTCGCGCTGACCTTAGTTGCTGCCCGGCCGGGGACGATTAACGGTGGCTGGCAACAGCTGCAGATGCGGTCACGTGACGCCCTGAGGCGTCCTGGCGGTCAGTGCAGCGCGGTCGGCTGGCGGGCTCGCCACACTTGCGTTCGGAGCGGCCTGGGCCGGCGGGCGAGCCGTGCGAACGTGCGCCAAATCTTGGGCCGAGCGGCCTGTCGCTGTTGGGCCGAATCTCCTTGGGCAGTTCGTTTCTTTTCTTGTCTTTGCATTGGCAGGGAATACGTCCTTGATCACGTGGTGATGTCTTGCACCACTTTCAGGTAATGTGGGAATTAATGCGTGCTAATTCTGAAAAAAGGGCCACTGTGCGGCGGCTGACATGACCCACACGCGTCCAATATCCCACGACTGATCCTCACACAGTGAAAAACTCAAACGGGTTAGGAGGAATCTGCCAAAATTCCGCATCTAAGTCTCCAGATAGTCCTGAAGGATTCACTCATCACTGGAACTTTGGGCCAAACGAGGATCATCTAACGAAACATTTTTTGTAGTAAAAACAGTGTCATTTCAAACAACGCTCTATGCTACGTGGCTACTGCCTACGCGTCGCTGAAAACCCGGCTCAGAGGAGTTCGTAAAGGAGCCTTATAATACGAAGCCCCGTTGGATAGCGGTTCCAGTCAGGTCAAGAGAAGCCAGCTGCAGAAGTCATGAGCATTGTCCGCTGTTGAGTCTATGCACCAAGCTCTGCACCCATACGATTGGAATATGGTGACCTACTGCTTTTGCATGAACCATGGCTTCATTTTTCCGAGTATACGAGCACCAGCAAATCCACTGAGCGCATAGTAATTCAAGTGAGTAAGTGACATGAATGTAAATTGGTAGGTTGTACCTCACTGACCTAACTTTTGTGAAAATATGCCCGGACGGCATTGGTATTCATTTTGAGCTGAGTTTCGCTATAATATTTTCCCCACTCGCAGTGACTCAGTTTAGCATTAAGTACGTATTTTAGTAACTGTAAGTTATTTAAACTTTCAGTTGAGGTTGCGAAAAAGATTAGTTAGGATGATGAAAATTGACCTGTTGCTCGCTCCAATTGATCTAAAAAAATAATCCGGTTTGTTCTTTTCATAAACCACGCTTTTTTACTTGGCATGAGCAACAAGTTAAATTTAATTAACCTTCCAAGTTTAATCTGGAATCTTAAGCAACGCCATAAACCTTCGGTAAAGCCAACAAGCTCACGACGTCTCTCACATCGTAACCAAATCGCTGTCCCTATTTCAATAGCTATTCAAGGCCAGGTTACTGCAGTCGCAAACAGGCAAAAACAGCGTATTTCTCTCTGTATAGCACATATATTTCACAATCAACAACAACAAAGAGTGAGTTGGCTCCAGAATTCCACATTCTGGCAGCGTGATGGAAGCCCTGGTATGAACGCGTCTGGACGTGACCTTGACCGGTCACATTCAGGGATGGCTCGCCGGTCAATGAGCCCAGCGAGCATGACCTATGACCCGTGATCAGTGACTTGACCCCGGGTCAGGTCATGACTGGAATGTAAATGATATTCTCCGCGAAGATTGGAGACAGATGGAACTAGGCCTCGCACTTCTGGATGCACTTGTCGGTGTCGAAGATGTAGCAGATCGAAGGGCACCTGAAATCAGAGACGTTTGATTAGCCTAGTTGAACGCGAGGACACAAGTGTAAGTTTTACAATAAATATCAAAAGTTACATTTCAGTAGTCTGTTGCGGCGAACAAAAAAAACGTATATGCAAGGCAGAGAAAGAAAACGCCCAGTTTAACCTTTTAGCGATGTCAATGAAATTTATTGGCGGCAAACTTTGCAAGTTAATGTGGTGTTGTAATTAAATTCAGTCTTTCTTTATATATTGCGCCTTTTTGTAAAATAAAACACCATAGCAGGTATGATCGTATCTGTGTCTTATTCTCTTACTGAAATTCGTCTACGCTCGCTTTCCGAAACATAGCAGCCTTTACCCGACCCCTAGTCTTTCATTAACCTACAACCCCTTCCTCTTCCCCACACACACTCTTCTTTGATCCTTCTCACCCTCTACTTACTTTCCAGACTCGCACATGGCTGGCCTGTCACACTTCTTGCCATTGGCCTTCTTGGCTACGCATTCCCATCTGGTACCGCCAAAGTACTTGCAGTAAGCGTTGGTAGCTACGCATCCGGCGTCGCCGGGTACGGCGGAGGCGGGCCCGCAGTTCACTCCGTTACCCGTCTCTTTATCCTTCTTCTCGAAGTCGAAGAGGAAGAACTTGGCGTCCCTCGGAGCCGCTTCCACCTGGGAGGCCAGACACTGGAACAGAGGAGAGGGATCGGGTCAGAGGTCGTCTCAAAGGTCACTGAGGCCATACGCTAATAAGATCATGCTGAACTGACGCTATGAGATAAGCTGACATCATCAGATCATTTCTAACGCTGCTATCTGTTGGTAATTTTTTATCCAAGCAATGGGAGATATTTGGGCAAGAAACCGACTACTGTGGCATCAGTGGAGGCATTTGTGTCTGGCATCACTCTGTCAATCCTGCAATCATATTGATAAATGATACATAATATTATAATATATGATGGAACTTATGATACTTATTGAAGTCCCCGCAAAATTGAAGTGCCAAGATCAAATCAAATTTTAAGTAACACCTCTCAGCCATTTAAGTTCATAAACCCTTTTAACTTCGACTGTCGGTTTTGCTAAGCCGGTACCTGAGTACCCCTGTACCCCTGTACCCCTATACCCTCGCACCCCATCCACTCACCACTAGAGCAGCTGCCGCCGCAACGAGCACCATCCTGGACACCATGACTGGTTCTTCTTCTCACTGAATCCACCAACAACACACCAAGCTGGCTCTGCGGAGCTGCGCTGCGGACAGTCTGCTGCCGTCGACGACTGGTTAAAGCTCTGCCGTCTCAAGTCTCCCCGCCGCTTTTATAGGACGTCCGACGACAGCACGCGGCGGCTCTCCTAACCCCATTGCATCGGTAATGGGTAACCTGGCGGGACGCCGCCGCGTGCCCCGCGGTGGCGCCATCCGGCTGGGGGCGCGCGCGCGCCCGCGCGCGCGAGTACGTTGGCGCCCCGGTATGCAAATCTGGCGCGACGGAGGACCAGGGCATTGTGTCGCCGCGTTGGGACAGTGCAGAGGTGCACGAGGGAAAGTGGATTGCTCAAACGGGGCGCCGATTCAGAGACGGGCGCCAGCGCTGGAGGCTGCTCCGGTGGCAAGGACGGTGATTTGGAGGAGCCCGGGGCTCAGTGGAGGCACGTGGCCCGGGTATAGCGTGACGGACAGAGTTCGGTGTGAGGCTGAGGGCTTGAAGAGAGCCTATGGGGCTATATTTCGGAGTGGGATGAATTTGGGTAACAATTTGGATTGAATTCAGTCGCTCCCAACTAGTTATCTCTCCCAAGGCCGTATATCAGGATCTCTTCTGGGAAACGCAGCCTCAAAGTGCGACAAGTTATCCTTTGTCGCATTTTTGACTTAACTTAACTTTGATCCTCGTTTAACCCGCGCACCGACGGGGGTCTGCGCCAACTTAGTACCGACGGGGGGGGGCGGATGACCGCCCCCCCCCTGAGATCTCGAGAACGAAGCAAGATAGCGACAAGCGGTAAACGGCATCGGATACGCACGGTCAAGATCTACAATTTTTACTAAGGTCATTTTCAGGTCAGGTCAAAGATGACGTCACAGGGGTCGAAAAAGTCAAAATGGCGGCGCTAGATATGGAGAGAGTTTTTCTCGAATAACTTTCGAATTAGTCAAGATAGGAACAAACTAAGGGCATCATCGTGATCCTCTCGTCAATCCGCATCGAATGATATATATGTTGACCTCGAAAGGTCAAGGTCAAAGGTTGACCTCAGGTCACGTGACCTCGAGGTCATCATGTATATCATTCGATGCGTCTTGACGAGCTGAACACAATGAGACCATCCACGCGTCTGTATCTTGTTCCTGTACGGAGTTATTGGCCAAAAACCTTTGGTGACCTTTGATGACGTCACATGACCTCACAGCTGCCCAACAGCAAAACAGACCTCAAGGTAGTGAAGGTTGATCGTATATGAAGTCATGTATGGTATATGGGGCCATTCCGACCCGTTTTAGTGGTAAAAACAGGGAGTTGATTTTTCCCCCATTGACTTATAATGGGGAGGTCGCGAAATTGACCTGACCTTAGGTCACCGATATCAAAATTCCGAGATATACAAATTGTAGCTACTAATGACCTAATAACATCCTGCGACTTTCAAAGGCCTCCGACATCTACTGTAGCTCTGGCACGGTGACAAAGTTGCAAAAAAGTGACTTGAGGTTGGGTCATTCAAAGTGACCTGGTGACCTGACCTTGAAAGGTAGGAGGTTCAAACTTGCACACTATGTGTAAAAATGATAAGGGAATAGTCATACCAAATTTCGCGGCGCTACGCGCCGCGGTTTTCCCGCTATTCGCGAAAAACCTCAGGGGGGGGCGGATATCCGCCCCCCCCGTCGGTGCGCGGTACAGTGTCAAACAAATCCGCGAATGAGCTAGCGTCTTTCTACAGGTTTTGCGAAATGTATACAGAGGAATTAATTTTAACCTTACTTTAATGAAAACATTTCAACGGGGCGCCAAAGACGAAATAGGGGAAGTTCCATTTGCTCTTACAAGGGGTTGTAACTTAGTGTATAAAGTTTCCTATGAATGGTTTCGGGTTAGGACCATTCACCCTATTGAGCTATTTACTGGGTAACAAAGACCCAAGAAATCAAGAACGGACGTATGGCCATTCCATTTCCAACATAACTGATTTTAAAAAGAATTCCCAGAGTATTCTTGCAGCATCTTGTTGCTGTTAGTTTGTGTCTTTTACAACCATTAAGCTAATGTTGTCCGAGATCTCCCAAAGACCATTGAGCGCACGGGCGATCTTTTGCCAAGGCTAGATCGCTGAGACGGTAGGTCAATGATTCCACACTGGGTCAGGATTGAGACAGAATTCGATGCCAAATGGAAATGCGCGCAGTGTTGCAGCACGGTTGCATCCAGCTGGCTTGGTTCTATCAGCATTGCATGTAGCAACAAAGACATGTGACGAAACTGTGGCTGGCTTATTTGAGTCAGATTGCAAAAACTGGTCTGTAGACGATAAGTTGTGCTCCTAGCAACATAATGCATGTATGTATCGTATTGTTGAAAGGACTGATCTGCCAGGCAAGTATGGTTATCTCCTCAGAAAATGCTTAGAGATTGGAAGAATGTGCCACGAGGTAGCAATTATCTGCATTGAGCTACCAATTATTGAAAAGAAAAAGTAAATATATGAAGAAGGCACTGGTAATAAAATGGATGCATTGGAATCCTTTTATAGCGGGTTTCGATCAGATTTTACTAACGATCTACCTGAGATTCTTTTTTTAGCTAACTCACTTGAATGCACCTTTGATAGGTAATGTTATAGCCTTGAAATGATAACGTGAGAAAATTAAATGGATATTTTAAGGTGACTTTTTGTTTTCTTTCCTTCAAAGACACACTAGCTCCTTCCTCCACTCTTATAGAACTAAGAAGTTATCTAAAGGTTACTACCCCTTGTGGGGTCAGATATGCCTCTTATGTCATGCCTGCACTCTAAAAATGTTTATTGTGGCAGCTGATATCGATGTAAAGAAGCGTGGAAGGCTATCCTATCGAGCACACCATAGCATATGGACAAACATTAGGGAAGCCATCCCATCCACACATTCATTTCTCTCTTGAGATGAAACATAAGGAAGACAAAATATGGCGTGTCTAGTTTGGTGGTTATCGTTGGGCATATACAACCACATACCACCTATCAACAGCTCATATATTTGGCCACATGATACCGACTGTACATATGTTTGACAAGCACTGGTTGAAGATATATTCTGCGCAACGAAAGACGTGACTACATGACAGGCAAACGTTTCATGCCGAGGCCTCTTCCCAACGACGAGAAAGCAAGAGACACACACACTAGCTCAAACGAAACAACTAAACCACCTGAACCCCCACCCCTTATAACGGTTCTCTCGAAACCACAGCATCGTCACAAGAAGCGTCACCCGCAGTTCTTTGCTCCCTCTCCGGCGTGTGCGGATAATCCGCCACCGACCAGGCCACGTCGTGTCGCGAATGTAAATTCGGCACCGATGCAAATGTCACCGGCTGGACAGGCACATGCCAGACCCTGGATTGTGTGTCACAGTCGGGCCGGGCGAGTTGTGGGTCGCTGCGCCCGTAGCGGTCAACGGTGCAGTGAATCCAGGGCCTCTGTGCGGTCCAGCGCGCACGGAAGTAGTGATGGTCTAGTTTGAAGGGCTATGGATAGCCTGGGTTTGGGGAAACTTTAAGGAAAACTTTGGAGAAATATGGGGGAAATATATGTTATTCAATAATTGAATTGGTTATCATGAACTAAGTTTTTTATTGCATCGTATGTTAAATCAAGTTTTTTACTTCATTATTATAACCTCGCCTATGGCGTTATCCTTACATTATTGATTTTTGGAAGCGTCGTGTTTCTACAATTACGATTCTAATTGTAGAATTACAATTTACAATCGTAATTCTACAATTACGATGTGACCATTTCTTGGCATTTCACCACACTACCCTGAAACACCTAACTGATTACATCCCCGATATTAGCCCCATCCCTTACGTAACCCATCTCTTGCAGGGCTATTTCCTCACCCAGCCCCGTATTCCTGCACCCCTCTGCCACCCAGCCGCCCGGCGCACAGTGGGTCCCCTCGGCGGCCTGCCTGTCCCTCTGTCGTGGCGAAAGTTCGTCCCTGTCGGCCAGAAGACGTCACCTCCTCTGAGGTCGTTTTTGTGGGACGAGCCGCCGCGGCGGCAGCCGGCCGGTCAACTCAGCTGGCTCAACTCAACTCAGTGGGAGCTGTAGTGGTGGATCTGAGTGAGTTGAGTTTAGTGAGAGTGTAACGTTTGGAGTGTACTGGTAAGACAGGGTTAAATGTTAGCATGAGGAGCATGAATGTTGAAAACATTGATGACGCTTTAGTTGAATGAGGTTAGAAACTCGGGTGTTAAATTATTGATGAATAGAAAAGAGGATTTATTTCAATCGGTTTTGGGCTATGCCTTTCCGATAACTTTGCCTTTCCCTGTGCTAACCGGCTAGCTAAGTACGAATTACTGTGCGGCATTTCCTGCCATGACTTGCAGTTTTACAGCTATTCAATGCCATAGCCCGAGCTTCAGATGCTTCAGGGGTTTGATACTCTGACGCTCGACTGGTAATATGGTATCACCAACTTGGGTATGACGTTGGCAACTGGCATCTTCAACTGGCATTCGACATCAAACATGTCCCAGCACAAACACCACGACCAAAGGAGCTAGATACTCAAACTAGAGTGTTAAAAAGGCATACTTTTAGAGTGATGGAACAGGGAATATCACAACTTATAACCCAGCTCAGCTACTACACCTCATCCTCTCCGAGTTCGAGCTGGATTTGTTCAGTAGGTCACCGATACGGTACCAGCAGCCAGCAGGTCATCGACTCGGATTCGCTAGAGCTAATCCCACTGCTGAACCAACCTACACACAACCACTAATCCCATCTCCGACTCCAAGTCAACGATACGCAAGACGACCCAGTCAACCATCGCCACAGGTAAGGCCGCGGCGGCAGAGAGGCACCTCGACAAAACCGATGTCATTCATTCATAAGTCTTCATCCTGTTGAATGAAAACATACGCCACAAAACCTAGCGAGCATCTCAGATCGCATCTCTTCTAATGTCTCTTCTGACTTCTTACTGCCTTGGATGGGTTAGGGTATCCACCAGTCTCCTCGCCAAGAGACCACTACCCACCCCGGAGTCGAGGCGGCAGCGGCGGCGGCGGCGGTGGCGGTGCTTCTGATACGATCAGGAAGTACTACCTGGCCCCTCTGCAGAGGACCTCCCCACCCATCAGACACCCTCCCCCTCCCCACGAAGGGTGTCGGCATTTTCACCTGCCAGCCACCCCGAGCGCGGAGCGTCTTTGTGCGAGACTTCTTACGCAATAAGGACCGTTTCTAACGGCGTGCGCGCAGCGGCGGGGGTAGTTCGCACGATGGGGTGGTCCTGCACACTGCAAGGAGTGAATGTCATCGTAAACCTAGGGCTGTTACAGTGGCGGACGAGTTAGTAGAGGGGTGAAGCACAGAGCGGATGGCACTGATGCTCTAGTCGCTATGCAAAGTGGCCTCGGACAGCTGGCACACAGCAGTGACCCATTTTGGCAGAGAAGGGGACGGGGAGGGTAGAGGGGGAGAGAGGAGGGCAGAGAGGGAGAGAGGGGCCGATATCCGGTGCGGGAGAAACCGCTCAGAAGGGGTGGTGCGTGCGTGAAGGAGAGAGAGAGACAGAGCGAGAGAGAGAGAGAGAGAGAGAGAGAGAGAGAGAGAGAGAGAGAGAGAGAGAGAGAAGAGAGAGAGAGAGAGAGGGAGAGAGAGAGAGAGAGAGAGAGAGAGAGAGAGAGAGAGAGAGAGAGAGAGAGAGAGAGAGAGAGAGAGAGAGAGAGAGAGAAGAAAAGAGAGGTTTGCCTATGAACTATATTCGGCTGCATTGTCCTCCTAATTTACATTATTAATTGCAACAATCTCATAGTGACGCTAAGCACCTGGCAGTAAAAACGTTACATGGAAAAATAATCCATTTATTATTTTATTTGAAAAATAATACCTTTTGAAAAGGTACAGAAGTAAAAAGAGCGTTCCATTGTCAGTGTTGGCTGCCTGCGAAGTGATGGATTGAATTTCAATCGAGCAAGATACAGGGTGTCCGGAAATTATTTGCCCCTCCATCAACTCGCCGCCATAATTAATAAACAAAGAGCCCCCGGGTCATGGTTTATTTACCGATTTATCCCCTGCCGTGTCCCACCCATTTCCTCATCCGCTTGGGCATTTCATAGATCAAGATGTCCAGTGTATCCGCGCTGATTTTCAGCCACACCTTTCACAGGTTCCTCTATAGTCCGTTTTCTGTGGGAGCTGGTTCAATCTTGTTGAACTCCTCCTTCATGATTCCCCATAGGTTTTCGATTGGCATTAGGACAGAGGATTCGATAGACTTCCTACTTCATTTCAGTCTTCACCATAACTTCAGCGCGATGACGCTTTGTAGTTTGTCAAAGAGTTTCTTCGGTCATAGTAGACACCACGTTCAGGTGCGAGTTACGCCTGCCAAACACTGGCCCCTGGCGCCTCGCAAGTGTCAAGGTCATGTGACTGGGTTAGGTCATCTGGATAACCGACAGCTGTGGATAGCGTGAGGCACGGTCTTAGCAAATTTTCAACATTTATTAAAGCGCATGGTGGGATTTAGCTGAATGAACAAGGGGTGAATAATTTCCGGACACCCTGTATATCTGTGTGTCATCAGATGATATCAAAAGATATTGTTTTACTATTACAAGCAATCAGAAACGTGCCTGTCAGCTGATATGACTAAATAGGTATGTGCAATCGCCAGGTAGGTAAATGCAGTTCTATCATATGCATATTTCCTCAACTCGACTGATAAACAAAGCGATGTCTCATGTTCATATTATTGCAAAACCACTAGTTCGCCACAAGATCCTCATCAGAACAATTTTTGTTTCCAAGCACCTTGATCCATGTGGTTCTCATAATGCAAAACACGTCTTTGATGACCTAGAAGAATACATGTTTACTCGATCAATCGCAAATATCCATCACTAATCTACCCGTGATTCGTATCAACTCCTGACGCAAACCAGTTACCCGTGACTTCGCAACGAATCCAAGCGCTGACAAGCATAGTGCAGACCTTGTTCATGAACGGGATACTGCAATGTTTAGTGGGCCGTGTGGGCCAAATGCCAATTGCAACTGTGCACACTGTAGGTCTTTCACGATGAGATACAAGACAGGTTCGGTGACCTCCATAGGGCATAGATGGATGAGTGTTCACTTGATAAAAGTTAGCATCATGTTGCACAATGTAATCTGGCGACTAAAAGATGTGCTGGACAAAAAGGGCGATGAATGTGTTCTTTTTAAGACAGAAGGTGATATAGGTATTAACAAAATACATATAGTTATGTTAGGAAACGAGAGCAGCTTACTTTAAAATCGGTAATAGCTTTCAACTAATAAGGTGTAAAGCAACGGCAATTGAAATAATTAACCAACCCTGTTATTATGGCACCGTCATTCCTGTTATTTATGCATTTTATTTTATTTACTTATTATATCCAGCCTTCATTGCTAGCAGCTTTCATCTTTGTCATTTCGATTTTGATACGTTCCGAAAAGATCACTGACATAACCAGAAAATCTTCGGTGAAATCTCACCGCCAAATGCAGATGAAACACGATTGATTCATACGTTGTATGGAAGGCATTTGAGCAAAATGTATCTGCTAACAAAAAAAAAAATTGTTTGTGACTTCACAAGTCTTATTATAGAGGTCTAACCTGACAGACATCAACATAAAAACTAGACTGCGAGGTGCCTTGACTTTGAGCAAATGTCAGTCACCCTTACTTCACAGATTCTGAATTAGCATACATAAGCTCATACCTAGCCAATATCGAATTAACAAAATATTCATCAATAAAGACATTGACATAAATAAATATAAGACAAAAAGACAATAAAGACATCAATAAAGTTCATTCTTCAAATGGTCACTAAATCAATTCTGGGTCATCGCATTGTCGCGCTTCTTCAAAGACACGCAGGCCTCCATGAGCCTCTAGTTCAAGGCTATAGATTGTGTAGAACTCCCCCTAGTCCTTCAAACACACACCAATCAAAACACGATTTCGTCCAGCCTAGCACACGAATATCTCATACGTCAAGCTCTCACTTCACATGATCACACAGCAGCACTGTTTGGGGTAGTCGGGGAAGTGGATTTTCTGGCTGTTTCCGTAGATGAAGAAGTCGTTCTGTTTGCCGTCGTAGTGGTAGGTGACGCAAAATACCGGCACAGACTGCACCGAGTGACGCTGAAATGAAGGAAAAGATGACGGTTAAGTACGTTTCAATAGACAATGCATAAATATTTAATAGTTTTGAACTCTTGTTATGGTAACATCTTGTTATCAATTGATATTCATTCATTCATTCATTCATTGATTCATTCATTCATTCACTTTCACTCGATTGTTCGATTATTGTTCATTTATTTGAGTTTTGATGCTTTATTTATTCATTCGTTTCTTTGAATACCATCGCCTTTGATCCAGCTGCCAATGGCAATGGCAACATTTTTTTCTTTTCTTTCTACTGAGCAGCCCATTTCAAAAAGTCCACTGTAGTAGCACAGCCCACCTGTCTGAATATCCGCTCCTGGGGCCACTGCTGGCCGTGTTTGTGCACCAGCTCCCAGGAGCTCTCGCTGACCAGTCGGTCCGGAAAGCCGACGATCGGGTGCACGCGCTGCTCCTCGGCTCTGAACACTTCCTGACCGGAGACGGAGCGGATCAGGTTATCGGGCAGGTCGGTGCGCTCCACTACCTTGATGTCCTTGTGGTTTTGCCTGACGAAACAGAAGGTAGGAGAGGTCAGGGGCTACATGAATAAAGGGGAAAATTACCGGGTTCAGAGGGAGATGCTTGCGTGTAAAAGAAATAATTTCAAAGTAAAAGAACCAGGATGAGAGCTGGTTGACAGAAAACAACAAAATGCAAGAATCCCAAGGTTTCTGGAACAAAATCTCAGATGTAGATACATTGAAACCTGAGCTTAAGAAAAGGAGTCTAAGTCAAAGACGGAAATGTTAAAATAACTAATTATTTTCAGCCGAGCGGAGACGCGTTATTGAAAGGGGGTGAAAAATAATTCAGTAAGAGTAGACAAGAAGACATTGTTGTAATTCTCTCATCTACTTCATGTTGTACACGTGTTTTGACAGCTGGAAACCTTAACAGAGAGCGATCATGTAATATAGTTTAACCCGCGACCGCCTGGGGGGTCGGATCCGACCCCCCTCTGTTTTTCTTAAATAACTCATGAACCGCTTGAGCTATCAACTTGAAACTTCGCATACCTTCTCCCCCATCAATTTGACGTCTCCTGTGCAATTTTTAAGAAAACATTTTCAAAATTTTTTGAGATATATCGATTTTAGTGATGTAACTACATGGCGTTTTTAGTCAAAAAATGGTAAATGTTTAAAAAATCGCCAAAAATCGAGGTTTTAAGCAAATTGCAAATTAAGGACATGAAAAGACGCAGCTCAACGAGTTCTTTAAAATGGCTATCTCGGATTTTCCATAAAATGCGTTTTTCACTCCTAAAAATTCAAAAAACTATATTTTTTGGAAAACAGCTAATAAAATCCAAAATTTTGAGAATTTCCAAAAAACCGGAATATATGTTATAGAGCTTTATTAGAACATTAGATGTCCCAAATTTCAACTTTCTATCTTGATTTTTGACCCCCAAATTGTAAAAAATAGCACCAACATGCATAGGGCATGGTGACGTCATAAGCATTTTCGCGAATTAGAGGCACTTCTGAACATCGCATGTGAAAACAAATGGCACCACTAGATTCCTGGGACAAAGCTCGTCTAGAAAAGTGCATTTTTATGTCAAAAATAAAAAGTTGAAAAATTGACTTTTTTTCTTAGCCCTCGTTTAGTTATGTATGGTATAAACGATTTTTTATGCTTTCAATGCACACTTATCACCAGCACAGTGACTTGGGGTCACATATAACCATTACTGACCTTGACCCGTACTTAGTATGACCCCTATACGCACATGGTACCTTCACTAGGTCTTTGAGGTCATTTGTGGTGAGTTTCGAGCAGCAGCTATCGATTCCGCTGTCCGTAAGCCTAATCATGCAAAACCCCTGAATTTGACCTTTGACCTGACCTTGACCCGAAAGTTGACCTCAATCTTAAAATCTTAAGAGTGCTTTGGGAAAGTCTCGTAGAGACCTTTCGAACGCCGCCTCGCGGGGCTCGATACGACCATTGGTTCTCGAGATAACAGGGGGGGTCGGATCCGACCCCCCCCCCCCAGGCTGATGTGGGTACGGAAATAGCCCAGGCGGTGCCGGGTTAAAAACAATGATACCTAACGACGATCTATATAATGTGAAACCGCAAATCATTGAAACCCAAATAGGTAGTCATTTGGAAAAGACAGCATTCGTTGCAGAACGTTGTCATTTCTTGGTCATTTCAACCCAGCTTCAACTCGACTGAAGACCAACGCACGTGACAAGTCACTGCATATGCAACGGCACTGACTTGAATTCTGTCACTTTCGCGACACTCTTATGCGACCATCTAATTTGCAACCGTCGCAATGCGAACGCTTCGTCCGCTTTCACTTCTCGTCTGAGACCGTGGTCGTGTTTAAAAGATGACACCACTCGCACATCCAATGTACTCAGTGAGAATTAGCATAGTGTGTGACTTCTTTATAGAGCGGGCAGCGTCAGCTGACATTATGTAAGTATGTGAGGTTGTGTCATAAGACGAGCATAGGTGTGGTTGGAACGATACCATGTCGTGTACGGTACACCAGTACATACAAAATGAAAGTGGATCTACTCATCCTTTTGTTTGGTAGATCTTGCGAATGGTTCGTCTGCCATTTTAATATGCTTGCTTGGCATACGAAATTACTCGATAAATTTAAAACACTATTTTTATGAAAAATAAGCATCCTAAAGCAAGGCGATTCTCGAATTTCCATTACGCAAAAGAGTCACCAGCATTTCCCTTAAATATTTTAAGGCAATAAAACAGGAAAGTACAGAAGGTCAGGGAAAAGCTGGCCCAATTTTAAGCAGATTGCATAATTATGCCGTCCAGTAAAGAAAGCATCTTACAATAAAAAAAATTCCTTCCAGGGTTTTACATGAGCATCCTGGTTCACAAAATTTATCTCGCTGAGGTGTGCAAATGCTACCAGATCTGCCACCCCAAAGAACTCTGGCAAGAAGCTGCGGTGAAAGTCCTCTCCGCATCGGTCGAGCCTAAAAAGCCTCAGCAACAATGGTGGCTCCGACGTCTCGCGTCTCTTGGTGTCGTCAGTCGTGTGCCCTTCCTCTCTTCTCTACCTTACGGACGCTCTTTCCTGTCCCTCCCCAACGCTCTTTAGCGCTTGAAGTCAGGTTATCACAAGTGACTGAGGCAAGAAAATGAGTTTGAGCACAGCATGGGGCTCCATAGACATGTGAGCTTGGCAAGGTAGCTTGCCAATTAAAGTCGATTTTAGTCTGACTAGCACGCGGAACCGAAAATCAGGACAATTAATTAATTTCCTTTTCAGTACTATATTATCTTACATGCGAATTAATCCTTCATGAAACGATAACTGTTTACGAGCAAAGCTATGGATGGTTTGGGCTAGTTTTCAGCGTGGATCTCTATAAATGCAGAAACACATACATAACATGATATTCACAAAATCGGACCACCACTTCATACAAATCAAACACCTCTCAGCTCATCTCACTCATCTAACTCATCCTTCTCACCATTTGACTGTGAGTTCCACGAAGCAGCGGATGTGGCCAACGGCCTCACATGTGGGACAAGGAATCATCCCTGCAGCATCGCAAGTAAGACAGCGTCTGGAACCTCGGCCATGACAGAAGGAGCAATCGTTGTTCAATCGGCTTGAGGGCGTCGATATGCCGTGCGGATGGCAACAATTGCACCGTGTCTGCGAAAAAAAAAAACGGGAGAGAGAGAGAGAGAGAGAGAGAGAGAGAGAGAGAGAGGGAGAGATAGAGAGAGAGAGAGAGACAGACAGAGAGAGAGGAGAGAGAGAGAAAGATGAAGTCTAGTGCGTAACATTCAAAAGAATCATAAATATTGCTTCACAACACTTTATCTCACCCACTTTTTCACACTTCGTGCGTAGTTTAGCCCAGGCTTTTAAGTTAGTGGCTTAAATTCGTGCCTAAGTTGAATGGCGAACTTCATATCACCGCTTAGCATAAATGCGTAACCATAAATGCGTAACTTACGAATCGCATCCGACAGGACAGATCCTAGCTTATGAATCACTGTGCTTATCAATGGGTATCATGCGTAGTACGCATGATACCCATGATACCCATTGATGAGTCGCGTACCCCCGTCAGCGTCAGTGCGTAACTTATGTTTCCTGTCCGTATCAGAGCGTAACTTACGCATTCGCGTAGGACGTAACTTACGCATCCACGTCCGTGGTAGGGCATAACTTACGTATCCGTGTCCGTGGCAGCCCGTGCAGCGCGTCTCCCGGAGACCGCGGCAGTTGTGGCAGACGCGTACCGTCTGGGTGTTGGGCACCTCCGCCACAGAGTTCAGGTTCTGGGGCACACACCAGAGGGCGGTCACAACGCGCAGAGGGCGCGGGAGATAGCAGAAGGGTGAACAACCTATCTGCTACTTCAACTTCCCTGTATAAATTAAGTGAGCAGAGCAAGATATTCTACCACTTTTCCTACCGGCTCACCAATTTATTATTTTGTCTGTACGCTTCTCTGCATCAAGTTTGAGCCTTTTGGATGACGAATATCCAAAAACAAGCAGCTTTTAAAAGCGACGATATGTTCCTCGCCTGACCCAACCAAACCCTTCCCCTGACACCCCCGGAGCGCACCTGGAACCACTGGGAGGGCTCCAGGGTGATCAGCACGTCCCAGGGTCCTGGCGGAGGACCGCTGGGCGGCGGCACGGTCTCACCACGCCACGGCACGTATAGTTCCATCGCGTGATGCGCGTCTCCGTCATGGTCTCGAGCGTGTACTGCCGGAACGGGAGGGGTCAGGGGTCAGAAAGGTTTCGTAAAGGCCATGTGGGTCACATGGGGTCAGACAAGTGCACGTTTGTTCGTTCGTTTTCTTTTGTTGGGTTACGCTCTTTGCGTCTAACAAGAGCATTTCAGAGTCGGAAGGATGATAGGAATTAGGGGGAGATATTGTTCTGGGCGGGCACCCTGGTGACCCGTCGGGGCTGAGCCCATCCAGTGGACAGGCCACCCAGCCCCCTGACGGTCACCGCAGTCGCACCTGGCTACGGGCCTGCTTCTGGGGTGGAGCAGGTAACGACGGAGCGGAGGTCCATTGCTTCCATCCTCAGGATAGTCGAATGATCGAATCCTTCTCCTCCACGCCTCCACCCCCTGTTCCGGGCTGGAAGGGCAACTTTATCCCATGCGGGAAGCTCCTATAGGAGCACGCCCGTAGCCGGGTGCAGTGAGTGCCTTGGGGCTGGTCGGCCTGTCCTCTGGACGGGCTCAGCCCCGGCGACTCACCAGGGTGCCTGCCCAGACCAATGGCTCCCCCTTATTCCCATCATACTTCCGGCTCTGCAATGGTCTCTTCTATGCTCATTAGACCGAAAGTGCCTAACAACAAAACAAACAAACCCATATTCTCACCTTCAAGGCGGGTGTGGGCGTCACGGTGACAATCTTCATGTCCTCGATGGGTCCCTTTCCGAAGCAGCAGTGCTCGGCCACGTAGCCGGCCACAATCTCTCTGATCCTCTCAGTGCTGGGTACTTCGTGCTGCACGTTCACCTGGCCGTAATTCTCCGGCGGAGGGGGCAGGGCGGCAGGAGGCGGCGGAGGCGCTCCCCCTGTGCAGAGGGGGGGGGGGCGGGGGTGAGTTTCACCTGGAATGGGTAACGGTAGTTTACCTCTACTGTCTCCGTGCCATTTTCTGCATTGTGTATGATGAGAGAAAGATCAAAATGGGAGAAGTTCGCTCATATACCCGCCCATTTGATACCTACTTCAACGTAAAACTACAACGTGAACAGAACTCTGTGAAAGTGAAAATATTGTAGCACTGGGTTTAGGGCCCACGCTCCTTTACCACATTTTTATAATTCATCCTTCCCTTCTCGCACAGTATTTCTCTTCAATCCTTCATCCCACTCGCAGCCTTCTCCCTCCAAGTCTCGCAAATCCCTCCCACCCACCTCCAGTGAAGTCGAGTCCCTCGTAGCCGGGCAGCTTGTCCATGGAGTCGATGGGCGGCGCCGTCGGCGAGGGGTCACTGCCCTCCTCTGCCAGCTCCTCATCCGGAGTCAGCGAAGCGCGGCCCTCCAGTTTGGCAGCCGTCTCCGGCTTCAAAAAGTCCATTGGAGGAGCAGATTCTTGCGGGGGAGCGCCCTGGGGTGGGTAGGCGCCCTGTTGTGGGTATTGCCCTTGAGGTGGATATTGCCCCTTCTGCGGATATTGTCCTTGAGGATATTGCCCTTGTGGTGGATATTGCCCTTGCTGCGGATATTGTCCTTGAGGATATTGCCCTTGCTGCGGATATTGCCCTTGCTGCAGATATTGCCCTTGCTGTGGATATTCTCCTTGCTGTTGAGGATACGCTCCCGGATTATAATACCCATGTTGCGGTGGATATTGGCCCGCTGGCGGCCGGCACCGGGACAGTGGGACTGGATCCTGACCCATCTGCAGTGGATTTTGGTCAACTCCCACACCACCGGAGAAGCCACTTTGCACTTCCACGACACAATGAGATCGACTTGTCGATATCTTCGCCGCGCTGGCGAATTTAGCTTTGGTGAACATCAGACTGTTGAAATATTCGTCTAGGATGAAACGATTACTTCGATTGAACTCTTTGAACTTATATTAATTTAATTGATGCTTGAACTGATCTTGAGTGTGCGTTAGATAACTGGTACATTTGGCCTGAAAGAAACGGAAATTTATCGGTGAGAGGAATCATAAATGATGATAAACATACAGCCAATAGCACACTGAAAAAAATAATGACACCTAAAAGGGGTGTTTTTTGAAGCGTACCAAAAACGCGCAGTTTTCTGGAGTCCGATTACACCCGGAATCAGACACTTTCTAGGGTATTATGACACTGGTTGAGGGTGTATTTTTATACCGTACGGCGTCAAATGATTCCCGGAATCATACGCCTTATGGAATAAAAATACACCCCAAATCAGAGTCATAATACTCTAGGAAGTGTCTGATTCCGGGTGTAATCTGACTCCTGGAAACTGCGCGTTTTTGGTACGCTTCAAAAAACACCCCTTTTAGGTGTCACTTCAGGGAGTAATCGGATTTTGAGGGTGTATTTTGATCCCACACGGTGTATGATTCCGGGAATCATTTGACGACATGTGGTATAAAATACACTTCCAACCAGAGTCAGATTACCTCGGGGGTGTCTGATTCCGGGTGTAATCGGACTCCTGGAAACTGCGCGTTTTTGGTACGCTTCAAAAAACACCCCTCGTAGGTGTCACCTCAACGGTGTCAAATGACTCTTGGGATGGTTTTTCTATACCGGCTCAGAGCCTGTTCCTGTTAGCGCCATACATCAGCTAATATCAATATTACCGGTACTTTTGGTCTCCTATATAATAAATACCGGTAATATTCGAATGCGGGGATTGGGTTGTGTGCAGGGGTGAGGGATGCACTCGAACCGAGCTGCGGCGAGGGTATAAAGGGTATATTCATCGCATCAGAAAAACAGGTCGCCTGGGCCCTTATCTTGAGACCAATAGTTTGGTACAACTAACCAACATACGGCATACCCATGGGTATGTTCTGCTTCTGAAGCTTATAGGAACGATTAGCCAGACTGCAACGAGACTTTAAATGTAGCTTACATGTGTCTTCACCCTTGCAGCTACAATTTTATTTATTGACGACGACGTCTTCTTTTCAATCAGTCTTTATACCAGATATTGTCAAATGATTCTCGGAATCATACATCTTATGGGATCAAAATACACTCTCCAACAGAGTCATAATTGCAGTTGTTAACCACGTGACGCAAATTAACAATACATGCATGTCATTCTTTATTTTATATGCAACAATAAATTCCAAAACATTTGGGCACGAAATGTATGGCGAAATCTAATGAAAACTTATCGTAAAGCTCATGGGTCCGTGACTCCATTCACCGTAAGGAATTACTCACATTTCAACAATGTTCCATCAACCGGTGATTATTACTTAGCTACTTACTTAGGTAGAGTTATTCTGCAGCTTGATGACATAAAAACTTACCTCCGTCTCCATGGTGCGTTGATATCTTGTCCTACTTCAAAATTTCGCCGAGTGCAGGGCGCCTCGTTGTTTAAATACGCATGTTGAGCAAACTACAAATAATATCTGAAGTTTATCGTTAAAGCGCTATTACTTGAAGTAAATCTACACTTTAAACAACGTTTGGCGACATTAAAAGCGCGTTAATTCAAATAAGTTCCTCTCCCCGCTCACACCACACGCCATGGGCGGCGCCACCGGGGGGGACGGGGGGGACAGGTCCCCCGCTATCGAAAGTTAGGGGGGTACAGTACCCCCCTATCGGCGAGGGCCGTTCAATAGTTGATAATAATGCATTATAGAGCTATCCGTCGCATTTAATGCATCGTTGGTTAATCAAGGCAGGTTCTGAATAAAGATTGCTGTTGGGATGCATCGCAGGGGGTCCTGGCCATCTGCAAAAGGTGTGGAGCTGTGATGCCTGTAGTTATAAGGTGATCGGCAGGGCCTCGGGGATCGTGCCCCCTTTTTGGGGCGCCAGGCAGGGTTATTACTTATAACCTCCCCACCCCATTGCCAGACCCCATTGCCGATAAAACCAAGTTCACTGAAATTCCATAGATTTCCGTTACCATATGAAAATTTTCCATTCCTAATTAGTCAAATTCAAGCATGGCAGTTCTACCACAGGAACCATTTGAAATCTATGCCATTAACCCCAGCACTTGTGGGGAGAAGTGTTCGGATAGATCACAGGCAGGACCAAAAAAGCACGCAGTAGCCCAAGACCTTATAATTGGATATAGCATTGACTCCCTCTCGTCAAGGGGTTCGATAGCACTCGTTTTTTTTTTCTGCAAAACTAAGTTCGGTCGGCGGGTCTAATCGAGCCCCCCATCCCTCCCCTTCTTACGTCAGCGGCTGTGAAAATGCCATTACCAGCTGTTGAAACATGGCAGTTGCTTTTGCATGAGTGCACGAAAGGGTTTTAGGTTCGTGATACGTGAAAGGTTCTACATGAAAATTGAGATACACCAGCTTATCAAATTGTGCTCACTGTGGTGCGCTCGGATTTACCTTGACTATTATAGTCTTTGAATTCTGGGGTGAAACAGACCAGTCAAGAAACCTGTTCCATAAGGAGAGCCACTAATGCTAAAGAGATGTGGGATGAGGTTTCCAGAGACCTTCATTACCTCCCAAAGGGAGGTAATGAAGGTCTCTGGATTTTGCCGAGCTATCGTAACAGCGCCTGCTGTAGTTACGATTGGAGGGTGAATATGAGAACGATGCAGGTCGTGCCAGCTCGAGCATGACGAACACAATGGTGCCGACATCACAGCTCTACTGCCATTTTTGACGAAGTTAATCAACAAGCACCGGAATCCTACCCTGGGGCATTTCACCTGCAGAGGTCGCCGGACCTGAGACCCTTTCACTCAATTTTTTCAACGGTGCATGCGCTCGTTTTTCCCGCGAAGCTCTTGGCAAGTAAAATCCATCAGAAAGTGTGATCAAATAACGGCTGGTGACCTTCCATGACCTAGCATGGCCTTTTGAGTGACCACCGATGACATGACCACTGACGGCTAGCCATTAGCTGCACCCTGCCCGTTACATATGGATCAAGTGGTGATGTCATGATTCTGAAATTATATTGCAGTTTTGGCGCACTTGTCAGAGCAGAAGACATTCCCACTTTTCCTCCACCATGACTATATGATGGTGAAGCCCTGAAGCTGACCAGACGTAAGATCGAAAATTTGAAAGTACGAAACGTAAGAATAGCTGGCACTGCTACTCATACCTAAGCAATTCGCAGCTTGTAGGAAACCAGCTTTGAGTTGGCAAGACTGCAAATTTTGATTTAGAGGCAAGGATGCTTGAAAAGGTGATCGATCTTAATTGTCCTAGGATAAGTTTGGAAACGGGATGCACCATTCGATGTGTTTTGGGCCTTGCCAAGTTTCGCGGCGTTACGTGCCTCGTTTTTTTTTTTTTGCATACACAATCAGTATCTCCTTTTGGGATTTTCGATTTTCGGTCCCCGTCCCCCCCTATCGAAAACCCGTGGCGCCGCCCCTGCCACACGCACCCACGTGGGCACACTTCCGGCAACTGAAGTCAACGGCTTTCCTAACGGTTTTCCTGCAAGGTCGAGCTATTTCATCTTCGTGGCGGACCGGCATGGCTAGAACACAAATGACGTCACACGACAATGCAGCTTGCTGATTGGCCGGGCATTGACTCAAACCACTGGACCTGCTCGCATTTCTTCGTCTCGCATTTCTTCGTCTCGCATTTCTTCGCCTCGCATTTCTTCGCCTCGCATGTCTTCGTCTCGCATTTCTTCGTCTCGCATTTCTTCGTCTCCGTATTTTTTCGTCTCGCATTTCTTCGTCCGCACATTTCTTCGTCTCCGCATTTCTTCGTCTCGCATTTTTCCGCAAATCTTCGTCCGCCAATTGACAGTGCAGCCTGCTCATTGGGCTATTGCCTATTTCATCTTCGTAGCGGACCAGCCATGGCTAGCTCACACATGACGTCACTCGGGGTGTGACCGCCAAAACTGTCCTGTCGCCCGTCTCGCGAGCAGGGTGGCGGGCGGCCGGTGGGTCAGCCGAGCGGGCCGCCGCGCCGTCCCCCCCCCCCCGCCCCAGTGGGGGTGTTTTTGCGCGCACCTGTGTGTGCCGGACCTGACCCCTCTCGCGGCGACGCCCGTCGATAGCTTTGTTCACGGGGAACGTGGTCAGCGCGGCGGGCCCGGTTACGTTTGTTTAGCGCGCTGCGTCCGTCCCGGCGGCCGCTGGCGCGCTGCGTCGCGCCCTATCTCTTTCTTTATCTCCGGTTCGTCGCGTCCAGTTAGTTTGCCTAATACCGTTTGCTTTGCTCCCTCGCTATCTCCCCTGTGTGTGACCCCATTGCCAGTCGTATTTAAACCTGTTGTAAACACCTCCCTCTCTCTGTTCTCTCTCAGTCTTCGCGCCGTGCGGTTGTTCGCTCCTCTCGGCTCAGCTTCCACGCAGTGTGGTGGTTTTCTGCCGGCTCTTTGCTCATCGCAATATAGACTGTGAATTAGTGCAGTGGTGTGTCCAAAGAAGTGGTCACCTGGAGCGATTGAGCAAAAGACTTCAAGTTAGCGGCACAGTATACTCAAGTTATTCTCTGTTCTGCCTCAGTCGTCGAGCCGGGCGGTTGTTCGTTCCGCTCGTCGCAGCCTTCAAGCAGTGTAATTGGTTTGCCGGATCTTGCTCTTTGCAATACAGACTGTGAAATCAGTGCAGTGGTGTGACAAAGGAAGTGATCACCGAGAGCGAGGAGTGAGAGAATCAAGATAGCGGCACAGTATACATTCCAGTTACACTTCACTTCACTTACACTTCAAACGCAGAATTACCCTCCTCCCTATACCTCGC
This sequence comes from Amphibalanus amphitrite, assembly GCF_019059575.1. Lineage (NCBI taxonomy): Eukaryota > Metazoa > Arthropoda > Thecostraca > Balanomorpha > Balanidae > Amphibalanus > Amphibalanus amphitrite. The sequence goes on from NW_024883559.1 coordinate 27,264, forward strand.
CCGATCGTGCCATCACGGTCTCTATTCCTCACCTCTGTTCACGCCATCGTGGACTCTGTCCTTACTAGCCCCTGTTGCGCCAGCGCGACTCTTTAACCTTCCCTCGTGTCACGCCATCGTGGCCTCTATCCTTATCTCTCTTAAAGGAAATAGTTCACTTTTTAACATGGGTTTTGAACTGGAATAGCAGTTCCGTAGCTTGGGCTGAGACGAGCATAAATCAGGAGCTTTTACAGCCCAACGATCACCCTAGGCAAAGATATTCTATTTCTCGTCCCGAAAAAGGTGTCTTGCGTTGAGGATGTGTGCCTTGCATATATTTCCATCCAGTATGAAAAGAGCATGGGTCCCGAAAATTCTTCAGAAAGTAGAGAAATTATCTACGAGAACTCTAGAGAAATTCTCGTACTGATCAATTAGGACATTCAGGGGAACATTATCAGATCGAGCAGATCGCCCAAATGCCGGTGGCTGCGATAATTTCTCTGTTTCTGAAGAATTTTCGGGACCCATGCTCTTTTCATACTGGATTGCGTGTGCCTTACAGAAACTGAAAAGTTCTTCCTATATCAAAATATAGAAAATAATCTTTTGTTATAAAAAGGTTTTATTTTCTTTGCTGATTATTTTGAACATAAAAAATCATAAATCCGTTGCAAAAAAATAATTTCGTGAAAGTGAACTATTTCCTTTAACCCTCGCCCATGTAGGGGGGGGTTGGTGCAACCCCCCCCCCCCTGAGGTTTTTCGGAAATAGTGCAAAAACGGCGGCGCGCAGCGCCGCCAAATTTTGGGTACCTTATGGGGCAAACCTTGCGCATCTTTTGATAAAAAAAATTTGACCGGGTCATGTCAGGTCACGGAGTTATGACGTCACAAAGGGAACAGCCTCCGGCCGGATTTTCACAAACTGAGTGCCAACGCCCGAGGTTTCCTGCCGGTGGTACGGACATCGGTTGATGGATCGTGATGAAACTTCCCATGCATGTTGGGGCAAGTATTGGCTATCATATGGTATAAGAAACTTGACCGGGTCAGGTCAGGTCACGGAGCTATGACGTCACAAGAGGAACAGCGTCCGGTACTATTTTTGAAAAGCGCCCGAACCACTATTTTGCTAATTCTTGTCACCTCAATGGGAATATGCAGCAATATTAGCTTCTATAGGGAGCAAATGGACCTTCCAAATCCAAAAATACAATCAAATTTCAAAAATTTAAATTTTGATTTTTCGAATTTCTGCCGCCGACTGTGACCTTGCCGACTTCCGGCGCTCCCAACGCGCCATTTTTAGAGCTAGGGAAACGAAATACATACCAAACGATAGAGAATTGATCAAGGAACACGACAGTGAAGGTTTCAAGTCGATATCTCTCACCGTTTTGCCGCAATCGCCGCGGAAAGTTGAAAAAAGTCTATTTTTCCGAAAATTTGACCTTTGACCGGTCAAAAGTAGGTCAAATGTTGACCTAGGACCAAAAAATATACCACCAATCGCGAGATCTCGGCGAGAGCAATCCGTTGGTCTTTTCCGCTAAGCTCTACGACGCTCCGTTTTCAAACGCCAAGGGGGGGTCGCACCAACCCCCCCCCCTGCATGGGCGAAGGTGGCAGATCGCCGTTTACGGGCGAGGGTTAAAGGTAGGTCGGCACAGCCCCAACCTCGCCCGATCGTGCCATCACGGTCTCTATTCCTCACCTCTGTTCACGCCATCGTGGACTCTGTCCTTACGAGCCCCTGTTGCGCCAGCGCGACTCTTTAACCTTCCCTCGTGTCACGCCATCGTGGCCTCTATCCTTATCTCTCTTAAAGGTAGGTCGGCACAGCCCCAACCTCGCCCGATCGTGCCATCACGGTCTCTATTCCTCACCTCTGTTCACGCCATCGTGGACTGTGTCCTACGAACCCCCGTTGCGTCAGCGCGACTCTTTAACCTCCCCTTGAGTCACGCCATCGTGGCCTCTATCCCTACTCATCCTTGTACCTGTTATGAGGGTCTGCGTTTCAGTCACCTAAATGCCATGGACCAGTAGCCAAGCCCAGTCACACAGAAACAAGATACAGTCCACTATAGAGCGCTCGTGACGCACAGGCACAAACGTCACCGAGTCGGCGCCGGCTGCTGCGTCTGCGACATTTAACTGGTCCTCCGGGCCGGATAGAGCCCGCATCATGTCAGAAACAGAAGGTACAGATCAGCCCGGCGCAGCCGAGCAAGAAGAGAGCGTCCAGGAAGAAGCTCGTCAAGAAGCAGCCAGTGAAAACTTGAAACTGCTGCGCCGAAAACGGGGGCAAAAGTTGGCAGCATTCTCACGGGCGTGTCACCGAGCGGAAGCGATCATCGCCGCTCGTGGGAGTCGGTCGCGCCTGGTAGGTTTGTTGGAAACCATTGACTCGACCCTGGAAGGTGTCATCGCAGCAAATGAAGCTTTAGAAGCCTGTCTGACATCTCAAACTGAAAGGGCTGAGGCAGAAGCGTATTACGCAAAAGCTGAGCACGACAGGGAGGAAATTGGGGAAAGAATCACTCAGCACCTTGCTGAGCGCAAAGATGAGGCGCCATCGGAAGCCGGCTCTCATGTGTCTGTCGCTCAAAGAAGCAACACAAGTAACGCCTCGAAAGCTTTGCAAGTTGAAGCAGAAGTCGCTGCAAAGTTGAAGTCTTTACGTCTACAGCAGCTGAAGCGCAAGCAAGAAGAGGAGCGGCTTCAAGAGAAGCAAGAAGAGGAGAGACGACGAATTCAAGAGAAGCAAGAAAAGGAGAGACGACGAATTCAAGAGAAGCAAGAAGAGGAGAGCCGACGAATTCAGCAGAAGCAAGAAGAGGAGAGACGGCGCCAAGAAAAGGAAGCTCAGAGGAGAAAACAGCTACAAGACGCCGTAGATGAAGCTGAAGCCGCCCAGCTAGAAGTCAGTCTGCGCAAAGAGCTCAGCGATGACCTCCAAATGGAAAGAAGAAATGATTTTGAGGATGAGCTGTTCGAAGCCGAAGAAGTTGTGACAAGGAACCGTCAGCTTGAAGTGCAACCAGTGTGTGAAGGAGCGATCACCAGAGCGGCCCGTCGAGTGGGAGTGCGTCCTGAAGAGCCAGTTGAAAGATCGGAATCACGCAAGGTGGGAAACGCGACGTCATGGATACAAGGACTGCAAGGCCCGCAGCAGGCGCCGCGCACAGATGGAGCGACCGCGTTTTCTGCCTTCACAAAGAGTATTCCAAGACTAACTCTCCCTACCTTCAGCGGAAAGGCATCAGAATGGCCGAGGTGGGTTGGGTTATTCAAGGCGCTGGTCCATGACCAACCATCCCTCTCCGACACTGAGAAAATCGCCCACCTACAATCATCTGTAAGTGGTCTGGCACAGCAGACTATATCTGGCATGTTATACGACGGAACTCTCTACCATCAAGCTCTAAAGGCGCTTGAAGAGCGTTTCGGCCAGGACGATGACGTCATTCAGCACAACCTCAACAGCATCTTTGACGCTCCGGACCCACGTGAAGACGACGCCGAATCACTGGAAAGGTTTCAAGCAACCGTGCACTGTGCGGTCACTATTCTGCGAAACATAGGAGCGAGCGCAGACCTGCACAGCAGCAATAGCTTGCAGCGAACAGTGGAGAAACTACCAAGAGAGCTGAGGCGCGAGTGGGGCAAGTTCTCCTTGAAGCTGAAACCTGGAAGACCGTCGCTTTTGGATGTAGATGCGTGGCTGCAGACTCAAGTCAAGATAAGCAGAAGCTGCCCAAAAGGAAAACAGAGCTCTGAAGAAGCCAGCCGTAAGCACAGGAAGGAGAGCGCTGTTGAGACTGTCAGCAGACAGGCCTTTACCACGGCTGCGAGGCCCATTCAGAAACAGGAATGTTCTCTCTGCGGAGAATACCACAATCTGGATCAGTGCAAGCTGTTCACTGCAAAATCTCCCGACGCCCGGTTGAAGCACGTGTTTGGTGAGCAACGATGTTTCCGGTGCCTGAAGAAGGGCCATCGCGTGAAAGACTGCCGGAAGGCAAAACGCTGTGGGAAGAACGGCTGCAAGTACCGGCACCACGCTCTCCTCCACGGCGGCCAGCCAGTCAGGCCTCAGCCTTCCGAAGTGTCAACCGCGGAAACGGAGAGAAAGGCTGATGAAGCAGCTTCGAGGATACGTCTCGCAACCAAGCAGAAGAGAGTCGCGGCAGCCTCGGGATGCCATCAAGAGGACAAAGGCAATGTTACGCTGCTGCAAGTAGTCTCAGTCCGAGTCTTTGGAAGTACAGGAACCAGAGACACGCTGGCTCTACTAGACCCTGGCGCCCAGACATCCCTATGCAGTCAGAAATTAGCGGACAAGCTGGGCATCTCAGGCGAGCCACAGGAACTATGCATGCAGACGATTCAAGGTACCGGAAAGAGGCAAGTGGCCAGGAAGCTGGCAATGGAACTGCAAGGTCTGTCCCCTGAGGCCAGCGAGAAGCGGATAGCATTATCCGAGGTGTGGGCCGTACCGAAGATGAACATCTCTGTGCCACGAATCAGCAAACAGCACCGACAAACATGGCGTCACCTGGAGAACCTAGATGTGCCAGACTGCTCCAAAGGCGAAGTGCAACTGCTTCTCGGTGCCAACGTTCTCGAAGCTGTGATCCAGCACGAGGTGAGAGCTGGACCACCAGGGCAGCCAGTCGCCATCCGAACCGACTTCGGCTGGGCCCTTACGGGGGCGGTGCATGCCCTCGTCCAAGAGCCCGCGCAACAGAAAGCATCAGCGGCAGCAGCAGCACCGGGGGCGGTGCATGCTCTCGTCCCAGAGTCTACGCGACAAGCAGCAGCAGCAGCGGCGGCGGCGGCAGCACCGCGAGCGGTGCATGCCCTCGCCCCAGCCACGCAACCGACGGCGGGGCATCAAGAGCGTGTTCGCCGGAGATCCAGCGCTCCTCGCCGACTCCAACACACTGCCGGCTACGCGACCGCTCGCCCGCATGACCCAGGTGTTCCCGGGACCAGATCGAAGAGTCCGTTCTGTCCAGATCAAGACAGCGGGAGGATAAGCGGGTAGATGGTCGTCGCCCAGATCGCGGTGATGGGAGAACAGTGAGCAAGTGCTGTGAACAGTAATGTAAATATGTGTAAATATGTGGGAACTGCCGATCGCTTGCCCGGTCCGGACTCCGCCCCGTCGAGGCCTTCTACCAGCCGATATATCAGTGGCGGTACAGAGTTTAGTGTTCTCATAGAGTCGAACACGGGGGGCGGGATGTGACCGCCAAAACTGTCCTGTCGCCCGTCTCGCGAGCAGGGTGGCGGGCGGCCGGTGGGTCAGCCGAGCGGGCCGCCGCGCCGTCCCCCCCCCGCCCCAGTGGGGGTGTTTTTGCGCGCACCTGTGTGTGCCGGACCTGACCCCTCTCGCGGCGACGCCCGTCGATAGCTTTGTTCACGGGGAACGTGGTCAGCGCGGCGGGCCCGGTTACGTTTGTTTAGCGCGCTGCGTCCGTCCCGGCGGCCGCTGGCGCGCTGCGTCGCGCCCTATCTCTTTCTTTATCTCCGGTTCGTCGCGTCCAGTTAGTTTGCCTAATACCGTTTGCTTTGCTCCCTCGCTATCTCCCCTGTGTGTGACCCCATTGCCAGTCGTATTTAAACCTGTTGTAAACACCTCCCTCTCTCTGTTCTCTCTCAGTCTTCGCGCCGTGCGGTTGTTCGCTCCTCTCGGCTCAGCTTCCACGCAGTGTGGTGGTTTTCTGCCGGCTCTTTGCTCATCGCAATATAGACTGTGAATTAGTGCAGTGGTGTGTCCAAAGAAGTGGTCACCTGGAGCGATTGAGCAAAAGACTTCAAGTTAGCGGCACAGTATACTCAAGTTATTCTCTGTTCTGCCTCAGTCGTCGAGCCGGGCGGTTGTTCGTTCCGCTCGTCGCAGCCTTCAAGCAGTGTAATTGGTTTGCCGGATCTTGCTCTTTGCAATACAGACTGTGAAATCAGTGCAGTGGTGTGACAAAGGAAGTGATCACCGAGAGCGAGGAGTGAGAGAATCAAGATAGCGGCACAGTATACATTCCAGTTACACTTCACTTCACTTACACTTCAAACGCAGAATTACCCTCCTCCCTATACCTCGCCCGATCGTGCCATCACGGTCTCTATTCCTCACCTCTGTTCACGCCATCGTGGACTCTGTCCTTACTAGCCCCTGTTGCGCCAGCGCGACTCTTTAACCTTCCCTCGTGTCACGCCATCGTGGCCTCTATCCTTATCTCTCTTAAAGGTAGGTCGGCACAGCCCCAACCTCGCCCGATCGTGCCATCACGGTCTCTATTCCTCACCTCTGTTCACGCCATCGTGGACTCTGTCCTTACGAGCCCCTGTTGCGCCAGCGCGACTCTTTAACCTTCCCTCGTGTCACGCCATCGTGGCCTCTATCCTTATCTCTCTTAAAGGTAGGTCGGCACAGCCCCAACCTCGCCCGATCGTGCCATCACGGTCTCTATTCCTCACCTCTGTTCACGCCATCGTGGACTCTGTCCTACGAACCCCCGTTGCGTCAGCGCGACTCTTTAACCTCCCCTTGAGTCACGCCATCGTGGCCTCTATCCCTACTCATCCTTGTACCTGTTATGAGGGTCTGCGTTTCAGTCACCTAAATGCCATGGACCAGTAGCCAAGCCCAGTCACACAGAAACAAGATACAGTCCACTATAGAGCGCTCGTGACGCACAGGCACAAACGTCACCGAGTCGGCGCCGGCTGCTGCGTCTGCGACACGGGGCATTGATTCAAATCACTGAGCCTATAACCAGGGTTACGGAGTCAGAGTCGGAGTCCGTTGGAGTCGACAGTTCTGGCCGTAGTCGGAGTCGGTTGGAAACGACAGTTCTGGCCGTAGTCGGAGTCGGAGTCGATATTGGAAGCCGGAGCTGGATTCGGAGTCTGATTCACCGAAAATCTCTTGACTCTGCAGTGTTGGTTCCTATAGGAACCAACACTGCAGAGTCAAGAGATGGTGGTATACCACCAGTGACGTCAAAACAATTTCTGTAATAATTTAGTGTTTTTTGATACTATCATGTGGAGTTTTTTAACCCTCTGGGTGTCATTTCACTCAGTTGAGCGTTTTCGTAATCCGTGACTCGCTTATTAGGTGTAATTTGACCCTCAGTGGTGCCATAATATTTCGGTGTCATTTGAACCCCATGGGGCTCAAATGACACCGGAATATTATGACACTACCGAGGGTCAAATTACACTCAATAAGTCATTTGAACGGAATATTATGACACCACTAATGATCAAATTACACCTAATAAGGGAGTCACGGATTGCGAAAACGCTCAACTGTGTGAAATGACACCTATAGGATAGGTATAAAAACTCCTCATGACAGCGTCAAAAACGCTTAGATGTGTTATTTTACACTGACACCGTGCAGGATCTTTTGACACGACCCCTAAAATGGGAGTCAAAATTTTGGGAGTCAAATGACCCTTGGGTATATGATTCTGATCGAGATCAATTTACACTAAAAAACGGTGTATGGACACTGTTTTTCAGAATCGGATTACACCTTGGGTGTCAGTTGATTCCCAAATAGGGGATCGTGATTCCCGGGGGGAGTAATTATTTTTCTCTAGTAATATCTACACAGTGCTGGATAAAAATGGCTTACCTTATAAGCAGTTGGGCGTTTACTGGGCGTTGTCAAACCAACCACTGCCACTCAAAATATGTGTCGTACTGTCGCGGTATACTTTGAATCAGTGAAAGAGCCGTATCAGACACAATAGTCATTATCGGGACTGGCATGGGCGTACATATACGAACCAGGGGTCGTGGCCCGTATGTCAACGTACTACTTATCAAAGCAGCGATAGGCTATCACACTCTAAGTCTTGCCATATGTCTCGGTAAACGACGAGGACCTTGATAAGACATGGAAAACACAAATGGAAAGCGACAGTCACGTTAGCAATTGCTTCCACCAAGTGCTCTAGCACACGCTTGGGCGGCCCGTAAAATGCCAAATAAATTTGTACTAAAATAAATTTGAATACCGTGAGAGAATGATAGTCACATCACACGCTAAAAAAATACATGCTTGCATTCCTTTTTGCAACAGCGATGAAATTACACGCAGCATTCATATTTCATGAGTACCCGAAGCCTACCCTGGCAATCCTGACTGTGCCACTGTGACCGCGACCCGCCCACTCCCCACACGCACCTCACCTCCAAATGCGAGCCTTGCTAAGTCAGCTTTTCTCCAAAACTTGCAGTATTTTAACATATAAGCACAAACACTACGCTTGGCTCTAACGCAGCTCTTAAAACGCTGCAAAACAGGTTAGAAGTGAGGACCTTCTGTTCGTTGTCGGACATCGGCGATAGACTGCTTCGTCCGAGTTCCGACTCCGAGTCTCGCACGCCGCACGCATTAGCGAGCTGTGTTGGCTGCCTCAAGGCCCCCCCACTTCCTTACCCCCCCCCCCCCCCGGATGCTCTGACTAGGCCGGGATCTGGCGGATCAGGCGTGTTGCAGAGTATTGCAAAGACAGAGATTGAGGTAGCGCGAATCTAAATTTAGCTGATGTAATTCTGGCAAAGTTCTATCTGACGTGATTGATAAACTGTTAAGCAGAAATAGCAGTGCAGTACAGTACAGGGATTAACCCTATAAACGGTGGAATGGTTCAGGATAAGGAAACGATTTAAAATCGACCTTCGTGTCGAGTATCATCTAATTATGCTGCATCTTTCGATCACATTCAAATGTTAACATTCCTGTCCTGAATTCACTGTGGGAATTCTTACTAATCCCGCTATCGCCGATAAGTCGTTGTTGATAGCTTAGAAAGTGCATCGGTGAAACGTCCCAAACTATCTCAAGTCGTGTGTTGTCCACGCATTGGCACGCGCCATGGCGGCAGTTCGATCCAACACATCGAGGAGGCGTGACAAAATATTCTAGCAACTTCCAACAAATCAAGCGATCAGCGAGTAAAATCGAAAAGCAGATTGAGGTTCCGCCGTGCCGTATAAATGCAGAGAGAAGACAACAAAACGACAGATATAGAGACGCATACATTTCTATGCACTTGCATTGCAGTGTACAAAGACAATGTAGTTTGCTTGGCGGATGAGTCAGAACTATGTTCAATAGACTGTCACAAGAAAATGACAGTTCTGAAGATAAAGCTATTCGAGCAAGTTCTGATAGCCCTCCTTCAAACCTGTCAAAGATTTTGTCCTGACAATGACATAGTTACATACATACATACATACATTGGGGAGACGGCAGCATTGGGGGCAACGCGGAAGAAGGAAAGGGGCGGCAGCAGACGGACAGACGGACAGGATTCGGCATTCGGACGGCATTCGGCAAGGGCGGATCGAGCGCAGTAGAAGGGGGGGGGGGCGGCGGCGTACATGGCAGTTAGCGGCGGTAACCTTCAGCCGACGACAGGCGGCCTTGAGCAACGCGCTGGCGTACCCACGAACGCGGGACAGTGCGGCAGGCGCCGACGCAACAGCGGGCGAGCATCGTGCTCGTGCCCTCGTTTGGAGATTATTTTACACGCTAGAGCAGTGTATTGTGAGGTGTTATAAGAAGGTTTATTTCTGCGTGTTTGTTTTGTATTTTTGTGGTGAGTTTGGAAGAGAAGTCGAAGAGGATTGTGTGCTGAGGTGAGTCGGTGCAAAGGGGGGACGTGTGGGCGCGGCACGCCGGTTCATAGGCGGAGTCAGGAGCGCAGCAAGGGGAGGCGTCCGAATGCTGGTGCATTGACGCATATAATATCCGACGCACAAAAATCATTTTGCACAACTTCCTATGTAGAATAAACTTACGCTGTTCTTTCCTTCTTACATTATGCGGCATAATGTAAGAAAGAAGGAACAGCCCTACGTGTCATAGCAATCGTACGGTAAAAAGTGGCTCGCAATCGGTCTAGCTAGAATCAGTCATGACGAACGGCTTTTTTATTACACTTAGTAGTGTTATTTACACATAAGTGATCATTTATTAATTTTTACCCTCATCAAAAGCATCCCTTGATCCACCCGTACCGTTTTACCGCTTGTTGTTGGGGGCGTGGCGGCAGCGGGAATTTTGTCATAGGTACGTCTTGCATTATAACAATTAACTTTTCTATTTCAGACTTTTTGTCAAGTAATCCAGTGTTGAGTGTGCCTCTAAAGTCCAATCAAGATAAACACCCTTTCTCAAGCGAACATCCGAGCAATTCAAAGCAGAAAACAAGAGTCATCTCGATTAAACCATGGCACAACCGACCCCGGGCGGTTACCCTTCTTACCCTCAGCCTGGCGGGCACAGTCCTTACCCCGGAGGTCAGGGAGGTTACCCATATCCACCACAAACGGGTCAATACCCACCACAGCCGGGTCAGTACCCTGCTCAACCCGGGTATTATCCGGGTAATCAAGGGCAATATCCACCACAAGGACAATATTCTCAAGGACAATACCCGCCTCAGGGACCATATCCTCAAGGACCATATCCACCCCAAGGGCATTACCCACAACAGGGGCAGTACCCACCACAAGGCGCCTACCCACCCCAGGGCGCTCCCCCGCAAGAATCTGCTCCTCCGATGGACTTTCTGAAGCCGGAGACGGCTGCCAAACTGGAGGGCCGCGCCTCGCCGACTCCGGACGAGGAGCTGGCAGAGGAGGGTAGCGACCCCTCGCCGACGGCGCCGCCCATCGACTCCATGGACAAGCTGCCCGGCTACGAAGGACTCGACTTCACTGGAGGTAGGTGGAGGATGTGCGGGATTTGCAGGGAGAAGGCTGCGAGTGGGATGAAGGATTGAAGAGAAATACTACGCTAGGGGCTGGGTTATACGAATGTATCTGGTAAAGAATAGTGGGCGACAAGCGTAGTTCTACCTATGACAAGTTTCACTTTCACAGAGTTATGTTCGCTTTGTAATAGCTAGGTGGCAAATGAGCAAGGATGTTGCTCGACTTGATCCGCATGGAAACACGCAATCGAGCTTGGAATCATTGTCACCTAGCACAGATAAAAGGCACGAGGACAGCAGTAGCAGCAAACTACCGTTACCCATTCCAGGTGAAACTCACCCCCCTCCTCTGTGCACAGGGGGAGCGCCTCCGCCGCCTCCTGCCGCCCTGCCCCCTCCGCCGGAGAATTACGGCCAGGTGAACGTGCAGCACGAGGTACCCAGCACTGAGAGGATCAGAGAGATTGTGGCCGGCTACGTGGCCGAGCACTGCTGCTTCGGAAAGGGACCCATCGAGGACATGAAGATTATCACCGTGACGCCCACACCAGCCATGAAGGTAGGAAGATCAGCGGTTGGGCAGGGGTGATGGATGGCACGAAATTGTCCGAATGTCTTATCCAAGTTTATGTAGTTTTCGGGGATGAGAGACATCTCGTCTCGAGACGACATACGACTCCCCACTTTCAGTATGATACGCTTGACTTTCCACAGCTGCAAATGAGTCTAGCGCACTCGTCTGACCCTATATGGGACCCACATGACCTCTGTGGCACCTTTCTGACCTGATCTCTCCGGTTCCGGCAGTACACGCTCGAGACCATGACGGAGACGCGCATCACGAGATGGAACTACGTGCCGTGGCGTGGTGAGACCGTGCCGCCGCCCAGCGGTCCTCCGCCAGGACCCTGGGACGTGCTGATCACCCTGGAGCCCTCTCAGTGGTTCCAGGTGCGCTCCGGGGGTAACAAGGGGAGGAGTTAGGTCAGGCTAAGAGCATCGGCGTTCATCGCTGCTCATCATTCGAATCTATTTGTTAGTTGTGGATATCTCTTTGCATCTCTAATGCTCAACACTGATACCTATAAGCGTACAGACAAAAATAAAATAAATTAGTGAGCGAGTTGGAAAAGCGGTAGAATGCCTTGCTTATTTATTTCATACAGGAAATGTCAAGTAGCAGATAGGACGTTCTCCCTTCTGCTTCCTCCCGCGCCCTCTGCGCGTTGTGACCGCCCTCTGGTGTGTGCCCAGAACCTGAACTCGGTGGCGGAGGTGCCCAACACGCAGACGGTACGCGTCTGCCACGACTGCCGCGGTCTCCGGGAGACGCGCTGCACGCGCTGCCACGGACGGGGATACGTAAGTTACGCTCTGCCGCGGACGTGGATACGTAAGTTATGCGCTGATATAGATGGTGATACGTAAGTTTAGCGCTAATTATAGATGCGGATACGTAAGTTACTCGCTGAAACTTACGTGATGTGTCAATTAGGTATTGCTACGAACAGTGGTGCAGATGTTAGGGCCTGATATGCTTAGCGATTTGTAAGTAACCTCACCGCTACGGATGTTGATACGTAATTTCGCAATTTTGATTAACAGTTCTACGTATGTTGAAGCGGCATATAATGCTCAAACCATCCGCACGTATGCAAACTTTAGTTTTTTTTTGTGGAACTAGGAGTATGATGCCTCTGTTGAGCTGTCTAATTTCACACTTGCCTCTATCCTCCCTTTCATTCCCTTCCATCCCTCTCTCCTGCTCTCCCTCTCTTTTCCCCTTCCTCTTCCTCTCTCCTTTCCCTTTCCCTTCCCCATCCCTACTTTTCTTCCTTTCTCCTAAATCTTCGCCTCCCTCTCTTCTCTCCCCCTTCTCTCCTCCTCTCTCTCTCTCTCTCCCTCTCCCTCTCCCTCTCCCTCTCCCTCTCCCTCTCCCTCTCCCTCTCCCTCTCCCTCTCCCCCTCTCTCTCTCTCTCTCTCTCTCTCTCTCTCTCTCTCTCTCTCTCTCTCTCATCTCTCCCTCACACCCTTCCCCATGTATTCCACAGACTCGGTGCAGCTCCTGCCACGGACGAGGAAGCAGAACAATACACAACGATCGACGGCGCTGCACGTGGTGCCATGGTCGTGGCTCACGTCGCTGTATCACCTGCCATACTGAAGGAATGGTCCCCTGTCCCACGTGTGACGCCCAAGGAAATATCCGCTGCTTCGTGGAGTTGACTGTGAAGTGGTGGGTTAATTGGTGTGACGTCATGAAATGTAGCAGTTATGTCTTTGGCAGTTATGTCTAGGCAGTTTCCTTAGGCGGTTACGCAGTTATGTGTCAGTTATGGTTTTAGCAGCCCTTGGCGTTGCTGGCTTAATCTATTGATGTCATGGCTTTTGGACACAGTCTTCCAGTGTACGATTTGTTGATGAACATTTCATCGTTATGTTTGCTTCTACCTATCGTCATTTTACCCCAGATTCGGTCTTACCGCTCACACTGTTCGTCTCTTTTACGTCAGGCAAAACCACAAGGACATCAAGGTGGTGGAGCGCACCGACCTGCCCGATAACCTGATCCGCTCCGTCTCCGGTCAGGAGGTGTTTAGAGCCGAGGAGCAGCGCGTGCACCCGATCGTCGGCTTTCCGGACCGACTGGTCAGCGAGAGCTCCTCGGAGTTGGTGCAAAAACACGGCCAGCAGTGGCCCCAGGAGAGGATATTCAGACAGGTGAGCTGCGCTACTACATTTGAATATTTGAACTGGACAGCTCAGTAGAAAGAAAAGGATAAGTGATGGAACCACGGTGCAGATGTAAAAGTAAGATAGAGCTATAGAAAGAAAGAATTGAATGGATCGGAATGAATGAATGAATGAATGAATGAATGAATGAATGAATGAATGAATGAATGAATGAATCGCTGGATGAATGAATGAATTAACGTCAAATTATATCAAGATGTTATCATAACAAGAGTTCAAAACAAATGATGCTTTGGGCGTAATTGACCTTTATTACTTGACTTAACTTATTGATAGAAACTGCCTTTATTACTTGACTAATTACTCGACTAAATATGCTTGACGTTATTTTTTCCTTTTTCAGCGTCACTCGGTGCAGTCTGTGCCGGTGTTTTGCGTCACGTACCACTACAACGGCAAACAGGACGACTTCTTCATCTACGGAAACAGCCAGAAGATCCACTTTCCCGATTACCCCAAACAGTGCTGTTGTGTGGTTATGTGAAATGAAAGCGGCCCGTTACAAACGAGTTGTGCGGGACGATCGGGTTTTGAGAGCTTGTTCATGTGAACCGAGAATCGAGATATTATTTGTTACGTACCTACATAAGCGATAAGCAATGAATGGCGAGCGAATGTCCGTGTTAGGGAAGATGAAGACGTGTAAAGAAATGAGTTTGTGGTGAGTTTTATGACTGTGAATGACTAGGTTAGGATGCTAGAGCTGACTTCTATTTTTGGGATTGATAGAAACTGCCTTTGCCTACTGCCTACATAATTACTCAGGATGAAACAGTTGGTGCCTATTATGCTTGTATAGAACTATACACAATTGGAAATCAGCATAATATAGACAAAGTTGACATCGACTCGACATATTATGTGCATGTTGCTTATCATTTTTCTAGACGTGCAGTGTCCCTCCCTATACATGATATCAGCTCTCTGTCAATAGGCAAATCGTTTTCTCAGAATAGTAGTAGTCGTAGACATTGTTCTTCTTCGCCACTCACATACGTACACTAGCATTTTTGTGTAGACGGATGCATGCTGATAATTTGAACTCATAGAACATATTTGAATGTTTGTTTGGGTGATTGTGTATGTGCTATCCTGTGAAACAAGCATGAGTTAAGTGATAGCCGGAACCTCAAGCAGTTTCAACAGAACAGGGATTGACAGTATTTGAAACCCTGTTAATATGCAATGGTTCCTTGGCGGCTGCTTGAACTGGTGCACTATTGCACTGATGCACTGTTTTACATCTTGCATTGCTTCCTGTTACCACAAGAAAACAAAACGTTGGTATCCGATTGCCCGCCTAGCCTGTTTCGATCAACTGTGCCGTGGATTGTGAATGCATTTGTCACAAAACTGTTGCGAAATATCACACACGTTATCCGTGAAAATACACGGAAAGGAAAGACAATTGGTCATAATGCATGCACCACTACCGCAGTCACATTAGCAAGTAAATACGCATTGGAAGCGAAATCAGCATTGAACGTGTCTGCAATGCATTTATACGAAGGGCATCTGTTTTACTTTGGTGCGCAAAATTATAACGCCTCATAACTTTTTTTGACTCGACGGCTATCAATCGAACGTACTGACTAAATACCTAATAAATAAACGATAAAATAGATACTCTAATAAATTATTTTAATATACTTTACTTACAATACTTTATAATACTTTAATAAATTACTTTGTTCGGTACATCACCGTTCCGTCACTCCTTGTCGGTCCTTCATCATTGCGTCAGCTAGCTGTGTATGTCCCGACGTAGTCCAAGGCAGATTGACGAGAGCTGCCTGTGGGTAATTCGGCCACTCAGGTCAGGTTAGGTCATATTACATTAGTTTCAGGCAGGCAGTTACTTATTAGCTAGTTTCCCGTGTTCATTAGTTCTGGAAGGACAATGTACAGGTAGGCGGGGACCAGTGAATAAATCGATGTGTCGCCACAAAATTGATGATAATTCAGTCGAAAAACAAAAACAAAATAGCTTTGTGCGTAACGTAGCCATGCATGGAGTGAATTTAAGATTCATGGTCGCAGTAATACCTAATCAGCAAGGTTTCAAGCTTGGTGACCAAAGTAATTTCCCTCTGCACTCTGCAGGGTTTGCGACGCCACAGTTTTTAACGTTAATCTGAAAAGCTCACCCACACCCAATTTGCACCCAATACAGCCGGACGCGCCCTAGCGACATCTATCCACCCTCTGCTGGGCTGTCGGTACTACAGTCATTCAGAAAAACTTCATCTCTCGCTGCCTCGCTTCTCTGCGGGTCAGCGCCCGGCACCGGCGTTTTTGTTGGACCCTCAGCAGACCAAGGGTGCCTTTTTTCGTCTGAGGTGCTCTGATGCACCGTGCTGAGTAGCTTGGAGCATCAAACGCCAGTCAGTTCGGGCGGGCTCAGTGGACGCTGGACGTTGTTAGGGAAGGGGCAGGGCTGTGTGTGCAATATTGTGGTCAGCTGGTTACTGCCTTACACCGTCTATAGCTGAATGTGGATAAGATCGGTGGTTGTTTTAGGTAAGATCATGCAGCCTCCGTTTACATTTCTGTAGTAAGCAAGCATATAGTTATTACCGCTTTTATGAAGTTCTTATGACTTGTCACTTGCAATCTTTCAACAATGTAACTAAACGTCATGCATTTCTCAAACTTAGATTTCATTTTATGCCATCGAAACTAGACATATTCATGAAATGAGTTTTGGGTCGAAATTTGACAAAATCATTAATCTCGAACCCTTTGTTGAAAGTTACATTAGTCACATATCTATCAGTTTATCTAAATATCGAAAATAATAACCTCTCGTCAGTTTGTTCCATGTCGTTCTCGCTGCTCTACCGCTGTGGTAGACAAATGGCCAGTCGGCGGCTAATCGCTCTGCCCTCGCTCTCGCTGCTCAGCCTGCTGGCGCTCTTTCTGATGACGTCACTGGTCTGGTACCGGGGTATGACGTCACTAGTGACAAATCAGCACCAATCGGAGCACTACAGGTAAGGCCAGGGAGCTAGAGGCGAGGAGGCGATAAGCCAATACAATGCTAAAATGAGACACTGTAGTCTCTCATTTTCAGTACGGTTTAAATTACACAAGAATAAAAAGCAGCATAAAATCGCAAAATGAATTGTTCTTTTGAAATAATATTGTAGTTTGGCCACTTCCATCTCATAATTAAATATTTCTGTCCCTTATCAAACATAAGCTCTGCACCGGCTTCGCTGTTGTCATTTAGTCAATCCACCGCCAACTGACGCCTATGTGTCATTCATCTGTGGTCAATATCAACTATCCAACTAATTACCAACACCTTTAATGCTAATTATGCAAATAGATATTTCCTGTCACTGGCACCCGAAGCATCATTGCTGTAAAACCTGCCACTGTCATCTGCCTGTCTAATATATATTTTTCCCCGTCAGCTCCCGATCGCTAGTTTGTCGTTCTGATATGAACGTCAGCGTGCTGCCACCAATGGCCGACGATGACCTGACCTTGACCCGGGAGCTGTTTACCTATTTGACCTCACCTGACCCGGCCGCTTGCCGAAGACTGGCCAAGTTTGGAGGAACAGCGGTGAGTGCACGTGCCGAATGAGAGTATAAAAGTTTGCTCTATGTACATAATGGAATGACAGCTATATAATGGAATATATATAATGGAATAATATATATATATATATATATATATATATATATATATATATATATATATATATATATATATATATATATATATATATATATATATATATATATATATATATATATATATATATATATATATATATATATATGTATATATATATATATATATATGATGGAATATATCCCTCGCCCGTATTGGTGTTTTTCCAGCCGCGAACGTATAAGGGGGGGGGGGGTCCGTTGGACCCCCCCTTGCCGTTTCGCCCCTGATCGAGCTAGAGCTTCGCGGAAAAAACGAGCGTGTTGCCCGTGACGAGAGGAAGCCGATGATACCCAATTTTAAGGTCCTAGGTCATTGGTTGACCTTGCAGGTCAGGTCAATGACCCCAAAGGCGGGAAAAACGGGGCCTCTTAGAACGTCGTAAAGTGTGGCTGCTACGGGGTTTTTCGGGGTGCTGATCACGAATATCATGTTAGTTTTGATCACAGATGATGTCTTTATGTATTTACACACACACACACACACACACACACACACAACGAATTTTATTACAAACATAAATGGACAGAAATAAAAATAAGATGAACATGCAATTGGCGCAAAAGTGCCTTAGCACTTGATTCATGGCGCCTTTTGCTTAATCAGCATTTTGATTTCGTACACTTTTTACCTTATTATCTATGTGTTTGCTTACTTATTCATTTATGACTACTTGTTGACCGCCGCTCGTGTAGGTGTGGTTACTTTTACCCGCTCAGTAATAAAGATGGATCAGCAGCCGGCAGCAGCAGTGCCAGGGGTTCCCAGAACTACAGACGAGGGTGTACATGATGTCATTAAAAACGTTTAGTTGACGTAATATAATTTTGGACCTGTTGTGCTAATGTCAGGAGTTGTTCGTGGTCGTTGGTTGTACCGTGTAGGAGGAGATTCAGTTTATATGAGTCTGGTTTGAGGGCGAAGTCTTCACAAATATTATGGGTGATGAATCTGTATAAGGTTCGTCGTTGTTCTTCATATGATGGACAGTGAAGAAAGTAGTGTTTAACATTTTCCAACTCGTTGCCACAGTGACAGCTCGGCGAATCTACTCTTTGTATTGTAAATTGATGCGCATTTAGTTTTGACATTCCTACTCTAAGCCTCGTTAATAGACAGTTGCCTATTTTCTTACCCAGGGAATAATATTTCAGTGGGTGCTCTTTTGCCTGCATTTTGTAAATTTCTTTGTTGAATGCCTTTTTTGTCCTCAGAGCTCTGCTCTCTTCCTTAAGTTGATTCCAAAGTCTCGTAGTTGATGGAACATACGAATTATGATATTTTTTAGTACGATTGACTGGTTCCGTTCTTGTTGTTGCGTTTCTTAATGGTCTATCGATTTGATTAATTCGTTGTGGTGGTATTATTTCTTTGATATAGGATGGGATTTTTGGATTGTTAATGATAGAATAGAACATACTAAGTTTATGTTGTTTTCGTCTTTCTGATAAGGTAGACCATCCCAGATCTGTTCTGAGTTTGTCAGATCAAGTCCGAGTTAGGGTGCCGGTGATAACTCTAGCAGCCCTATTTTGGAGTCTTTCAAGTCTAATTGCGTCGCTGGTCGTTATAAGTCCGTCGTAGATCATGTCTGAGTTGTCGAAGTAGGCTCTTATGTAAAGTGTGTATATTTGCTCTAGTATCTTTCTAGGTAGATATGACGCTATCGGGTACAGGGGTCCTAAGTTTCTGTTTACTTTGCTTATTATTTCGTTGACGTGCTCCTTGAACATCAAGTCTTCAGAAAACGTAAGGCCTAAGTGCTTATGGTTTTTGTGTATGGGTATGAGTTCTCCTCCAAAAGTTAAATGAGGCAAGCTTTTATCAGTTTGCTTGCTGCTGAATGTTTGTTGAACTGTTTTTGTAGCATTAAATGTAATCAACCACTTCTCACCATATTTATAAATTTCGTTCAAGTCGTTTTGCAGGGAATTTTCCACTTCAGTCAAAGTGGCTGACGTATGTGAAGCATACATAGATGTGTCATCTGCAAAAAATAGAGTTTCGTTTGATGTTTTGTTAGATAGATCGTTTAAATACAGAAGAGCCAAGAGAGGACCCAGGACCGAGCCTTGTGGACAGCCTGCATTAGTAGTGAGAATGGTTGAATAGGAGTCTTCTATTTTCACACGCTGCCTTCTATCTGATAAGTAAGAAGTGAGCCAATTTAGAAGGTTGCGGGTTATTCCAAATTCGTATTTACATTTATGAAGAAGACCCTTGTGCCAAATTTTGTCAAAATATCGGGAAATGTCCAAATATATAGCAGTAAAGTCTTTTCCATTGTCGATAGACTTGTACAAGTTATGTGAAAGGTACATCAACTGTAACTGGGTGCTATGATTTGGCCTGTAGCCACTTTGTTTTTCAGTGAGAAGATTGTTGTTCATTAAATGCTCATATATATGCTTGAATACCAGTCTCTCAAGAACTTTTGAGAGGCAAGATAGGAGGCTAATTGGGCGGTAATTCGATGCATGTGATGGCGATCCCTTGTTTTTAAAGATTGGTTTAACCCTCGCCCTGGCAGGGGGGGGTCGATGCGACCCCCCCCCCCTAAGGTTTTTCAAAGATAGCGTAAAAACGGCGGCGCGCAGCGCCGCCAAATTTGGCACAGCCTATGAGGCAACCTTTTTACATATGACCTGAAAATTTCAGGTCCGGGTGACCTTGGGTCAGGTCACCAGGTCAGAAAAACCGGTACAAGGTCATGGTCAAATTTCAATTTTCTTTATGCACCTGTCCAACTCACAGTTTTCGACTGATTTCCTTCAAACTTTCAGCATGTGCTAAGTTCACCGAGTTGTATAACATATAGTCCGGTTTTTTTGAGGTCACTGACTTGAGGTCAGTTAGAGGTCATTACGTCGTAATGTTAAGCCTATGGGAAAATACTAAATTCGGAAAATACTGGAGATATCCGCTTCGTTTTATCACTTTTGTGCTTTGAAACCACGGTACTTAACAGCAGGACACTTGGTGCTTCTTTGTTTGGTGTACTTTTCCATGGGTCAGGTCAAATGAGGTCAACTGAGGTCAACTGACGTTTTTGCCAATAACTTGGCACATAATGACGCTAGAGCTTAAAAAATGGTATCATCGTGTTCCTGGTGATCAGCCGAATCAAATGATATGCGATATGATGCAATTTGGTTAATTTGAACTTAATTTATTAATTAAAGTTTACTTAACCCTCGCCCGTAAACGGCGATCTGCCACCTTCGCCCATGCAGGGGGGGGGGGGGGGGGGTTGGTGCGACCCCCCCCCCTTGGCGTTTGAAAACGGAGCGTCGTAGAGCTTAGCGGAAAAAACCAACGGATTGCTCTCAACGAGATCTCGCGATTGGTGGTATATTTTTTGGTCCTAGGTCAACATTTGACCTACTTTTGACCGGTCAAAGGTCAAATTTTCGGAAAAATAGACTTTTTTCAACTTTCCGCGGCGATTGCGGCAAAACGGTGGGAGATATCGACTTGAAATCTTCACTATCGTGTTCCTTGATCAATTTTCTATCGTTTGGTATGTATTTCGTTTCCCTAGCTTTAAAAATGGCGCGTTGGGAGTGCCGGAAGTCGGCAAGGTCACAGTCGGCGGCAGAAATTCGAAAAATCAAAATTTAAATTTTGAAATCTGATTGTATTTTTGGATTTGGGAGGTCCATTTGCTCCCTATAGAAGCTAATATTGCTGCATATTCCCATTGAGGTGACAAGAATTAGCAAAATAGTGGTTCGGGCGCTTTTCAAAAATAGTACCGGACGCTGTTCCTCTTGTGACGTCATAGCTCCGTGACCTGACCTGACCCGGTCAAGTTTTTTATACCATATGATAGCCAATACTTGCCCCAGCATGCATGGGAAGTTTCATCACGATCCATCAACCGATGTCCGTACCACCGGCAGGAAACCTCGGGCGTTGGCACTCAGTTTGTGAAAATCCGGCCGGAGGCTGTTCCCTTTGTGACGTCATAACTCCGTGACCTGACATGACCCGGTCAAATTTTTTTCATCAAAAGATGCGCAAGGTTTGCCCCATAAGGTACCCAAAATTTGGCGGCGCTGCGCGCCGCCGTTTTTGCACTATTTCCGAAAAACCTCAGGGGGGGGGGGTTGCACCAACCCCCCCCCTACATGGGCGAGGGTTAAAATTTAAGAAAAACTTTAAGTACACTTAATAAAGCTAAAAAGTATATCATTCGACTTGCCTTGACGTGCTGAATTCAATGGTGCTTTTCTTTTTGCTCTATCTTAATTAGATCAAAAGTTATAGGCGAAAAACATTTGACCTGTTTTTAGCGAAATTTTTACATTTATACCCCCCCAAAACCCCCCTAAATATTGACCTAGAGCAACCAAATTTGCACAGGGGCGAGAACTCCGGGGGGCCCACCTACCTACCAAATTTGGTGTTTCTAGGTGCCATAGGAGCCAATCGCGAGGGGGGGGGGGTCGCATCGACCCCCCCCCCTGCCAGGCCGTGTTATGAAAAATGCCCTGCCAGGGCGAGGGTTAATATTAGCAAGCTTCCAAGATCCTGGAAAGATGCCTTCATTTAGTGATTTATTGAATATCTTCGCTAATGGCTCGGCAATGATGATAGCAGTAAGCTTTAAAATTTTAGCGGGGAGTTCATCTGGACCAGTTGATTTATTTGGATCTAAGGCATTCAGGGCTTTTAAGACTTCTTGACTGCTTACGTTAATCGAATTTAAGGTTGGAAAAAGTGCCGGCTGTGAAGTCAACTGGGTAGCGTGGGTATCGGGAACATCAATGTTTGATTGTGCTGCAAAAAAGTTGTTAAGAAGCGATGCTTTGTCCTTGCTTTCAGTAATTGTCTGGCCATCTGTCGTCTCAAGAGGTGGTATAGCTTTATCTACTTTTCTTCCAGTTATATTACGTAGTGTTTGATGATACTTGTGGGGGTTCTGCTTGTTTTCCAGCAATACAGACACTTGTGTCTGCATGTATTGTTGTTTTCTTTGTTTTGTTATTGTTGTTGTTAGGTTGCGTTGTTCTCTCCACCTTCTCCAGTCATATTCAGTCTGGTTGTGCTTGGCGCGTTTAAACAGTCTGTCTCGTTTTCTGATTGCACGTTTAAGGTCAGCAGTCACCCAAGGTTTGTCTCTCTGTCTTATAGTCACTTTTTTTGTTGGTATTGCTTGGTGTGCAGCATTTAACAAGTTAGTTGTGAAATCTTCTACTGCAGTATCAATGTCCTTTTCAATTATGTCATTCCAGTTTGTGTTCATAAGTGTTTGTGTTAGTCGGTCGGCGTTCAATTTGTCATAGTCCCATATTGTCTTGTACGAGTTTGGTATTGCTATCGGCTCCATTTGCAATGATACAAATGTTGGAAAATGATCTAATGTTGAGAAAGATGATAGGATACCACTGTCATTAATCAGTTGTGTATTATAAACAAAGCATAGATCACGGAGGTTTTTTACTTCAGGTGATGGTCTGGTGGGTTCACTTATAAGTTGTGCTAGCTCCAGTGCTTCTGCTACATTTTTCAATTTGTTATCAAATAATGTGATACCACTGTGGTTGTTTTCGTTTTCTAAGTAAATATTACCTGCGTTAAAGTCACCCAGGACAATAATGCTGGAGGGATTGTGTGCATGGGCTGCACTTACACTTTCACTAAAGCTGTCTAAAAAATTGTCTAGTCTATCTGTGCTGAGGTTGGGTGGCAGGTAAAGGCAGCAGATGATTAAGGTAACGTTGTTTAGTTTTAATTTGGCCCAAAGCCATTCTTTATCATTTAGGCCAGGTCGGGTCAGGTCAGGTCAGGTCAACCAGTAAGGGTATTCGTAGTAGGTGGCAACCGCCTCTGACAGCTTCGTAACATGTTACGAAGGCACCAAAACTACTTCGTAAATGTTCATATGGTTGCTAAATTCGAATTCAGCTCCAAAAACTGGCCTAGAAACATGTAAAACTCGAAAAAGTGAACCGAGGTCATCAAAGGTCAATGACCTGACCTGACCTTCAGGTGACCTTGACACCCACCCTAATGCATGGGGGCAACATCATATCACATGTTTGAACGCTTGAAACCACGAAAAGATTGCAAACGCGCGGCTAATGTGAGCCGACATACGCCGAATCGCGATTCCAGCCAAACATGGTCTCGAAAAGTAGGTCACAGGTCAAAGGTCATTTGGGTCAGGGTCATGAAATTTTCAGAGTAGGTGTGAAATTGATGAACGCGAGGGTACTGAAAGTTTCGTCGCGATCGGCCGCTTTTTACGCGAGTTATTCGCGAAAAACCATGGGGGGGGTCCGTTCGACCCCCCCCCCCCCCTATACGGGCGAGGGATATATATGGAATATATATAATGGACAGTGTATATAATGGAAAAAGACAGCTTTCTGGGGCTTACTGACGTTTGTTGAATAGAAATAATTTATCCTTGCTTTAACGTCAGTAGGTGCCTGGCGCAGGGCGTTGTATTGCAAAGCTAAGTCGGCTCGGATCATTGTCGGTAATTGAACTTATCAAATACCGGTCAGAAACGCTGTGAATGCATTTGTCCTTGTGGCACACCTCAATTCAATAAACTAAGTTGAATGTTGTGTGTCTAATTAGGCGATTTTTTTCTGAGATAATTGGGCGTCTCCCGCTGTTATTCAAGTTAAAATAGCACTAAGATACAATGAATGCCTGCCTAACTGCCAGCTTGATTTTTTATCATCTTACCATATCTGCGTTAGTCGGTCTTTCTTCTAAAAATAAGAATTGCTCTCGGTGACCCACACAAATCACCCCCCCCCCCCCAATACTCCACAGATCTTGGACGCTGCCAACATCCCGGTTCTGGACGGTCAGAAGGGGGTCTGTATGGACGCCGAGTTTGCATCTCTGTTTACCCCGGACTGCCTCATTGTTATCGTTCAGCAGCACCGTGACCCAGTATTCGCTCGAGATGTCAGCGAATTTGGCTGTCAGGTGAGGCTAGGCTAAAGCGAAACCAGAGAAAGACGTCCCATGATGTGATAGGAATTATCATCGTAAGATCAGAACTGTGCGCGCGTATACGCAGAAGCATCCGCAAGTTAGTGATATTTGATCATCGATCACATATCATTATAAGTATACGGATATCACTGCATATATGTTTTATCGAAACGCAGTAAAATGGGATGCAATGTTACGTCTAAACTCTAACAGAATATTGCACGAATAATGGCACTTTTTCGCTGTATCTACTTTTCCTTAAGCAGTGGTATATGTTTATTACACATTTTCTTGCTTATATCACAGTAATTGGCTGTTTCGTTTGATTAAGAAATTGTGTGGCTCCATGAAATTTTACTTTCGCAGTCGCAGTCCCTTTCCCTGTATCACTTGGGTTTATGTGTCCTCCAACAGCTGGTCTATCTGCCTGTCCCAGCCGCTGACACTGCTGAGGTCACTGACCTGACCTCTACCCTGGGTCAGCTTACAAGTCACACCGTCCCGCTGCTGGTAGTTACTGACCCTGCCGATAGAGGTCTCTGGCTGCTCGAACGGGAGCTGAATAGATCGGAAGAGTCGGTGCTACGTAATTCGGTGCAGCAGCTGGTTATTCGCTTGAACTTTCAAAGGTGAGAGGAATGATTAAATGTTATTCGCAGAATGAAAGAATCCAAAGGTACTGTTCAGCGATTTTATCGTTTTTTTTTTTTTTTTAAGTGTGTTGTTGTTCTAAAGCAGTTTTCAATAGAAGTGTTTGACAGAAACAGCTCCATAACGCCTGTAACACCACCGGCCTCTACCCAGCTGAACCAAATATCTTCTAACTAATTCGATCTCCATTTACAGATACCTACCAGTTGCCAGTCACAGCGCATTCTACCGAAATATCTACGCCATCTTCCGCAGACTACAATCACTAGGGTTTTACCCTTTTGCCCATGAGCCTAACTACTTTACTGAAGATAATGTGACAGTGGAGGGGCTAGAGAATCGTGTGTACCCTTCAATGGATATCGGGTGGATGAGAACAGCGTGTTTTCCGTATGATAGTTCTTAATTGTTCCGTTCGAAATGGGTCTGCTGTATGAATACGCATAAATAATAATATAAGTCTAACGTTAGAGTGCGACCTTTTCTGTATTCTCATATTCTCCTTTGTCTATTTTTATGCATAGAGAAGTTGCTACCAGCTTATTATTGCGGTAATGAATTTGCCTAGCCAATCAGTAGACTGGTCTGCCGCCCATCTTTACATTTTATCACTGCCACGGCCACCACTGCGGGTCTCATAAGTGAGCCTAAAAAATGCCCACTTTCCTCATTAGTCATACCAGTAAAACGTCTTTTGGGCGAAGACCGAGCGAGCGAGATAGTGAGCCCTGTACGTGCGGAAGGGCGAGAGAGTACTTCCAACGCGCTTGTGCAAAGCACCCTTCTAACCGGTCGCTAGCGGTGTGCCAAATTTGAACGCAATCGGCCCAGCCGTTCCTAAAATCTGGGAGCGGCATTCTGCACGTGCGCACGTGCAAACGGGGTCCAAACTGACTTTTGCACGGCACCCTACTAACTGGTCCCCAACCGTGTACCAAATTTGAGCGCAATCGGCCCAGCCGTTCTCGAGATCTGGGAGCGCTCCCTGCACGTGCGCACGTGCAGCAGCACCCTAACCGCAACACATGGGAATGCATTGCCTGTTGGGTGCCAACATGTATGCCAAGTTTCAGCGAAATCGCCCTAGTAATTACCGAGTTATTGAAATGGGAACAAATTTGGCACCTCTTCTTTTTTGCATTTTGCACGTGCAGTGGGGGTCACTCACATAGATAAAGAGTATCCGACCTTTGGTAGAAGAGATGCAGCTACCCTACAAAAATTACCGCAAGACAATCGCACAAGCCGCTGCTGAGATATGGGCCTCTCAAAATCACTACTTTTGCAAAACAGCTTGAACATCCTTGACTTTTCACGTGGACTGGCACGTGCCACGACGGTCACTGACACTGAGATGTATCAAAAGTAGTCAATTACGGGGTAGAAGGGATGGGGTTACCCAGCAAAAAAGACCGCAGGCCAATCGGTCCAGTGGTTGCTGAGATATAAGCCTCTCAAAAGCGTTACAGGCCGGGCCGGGCCGGGCCGCTCATACTGAGATTTTTACGTTATATTGAAAAGACTCGCTTCGCTCGCTGCGCTCGCTCGCTCGTAATTAATCATCTTATCTGCTGTTCTTCGTGAATATCCTTGTACCGTTCGTTGCTCAACTCCTAACTCGAAAAAAATATATTAAATATTTTTTGTGGCAGGGCGGGGTTATTCGTTTTGTGCTAGTTTATGTTTAAATGTCGATAGATTGAGGTTGATATCAGTGGTGACGGAACACCTTCAATTAAGGGGGGGGGGCACTGTCGACTTTTGGTCCCATTCTTTCCATGCAACGCACATAGGGCTAATGTTAAAATGCCAAAATCAAAGGGAGGCAGGGTGCCCCGGTGCCCTCCCCGTTCCGCCGCCTATATGGTTGATATGCTAGGACTTCGTATCTTTTCGTGTACTTGCTGCATTTTACTGTACGCGCAACTGCACCCTTAGCTATTTCATGCATAAATGAAGACCATACCTGGAAACTGAACTTATCAGGGGCGGTTAAAGATACTTCGCTGTAGAAAGTTAAACATGGCGCATGTTTAAAAATTCAGTAGATATCACAGCAGGCATGAGCTGATTGCGATGACACCTGAATCGACCGTATTTTACACATGTCGTAACTCGTAACCACAGTAACAACGCTACATGCCGCTGAGTCTTTCACTTGTGCTGCGACTGTCGCGGAGTGAGCATTCTTCAAAGCTTGGCGTTGTGTATCTAATCTTGGTCACGCTCCCTTGCAGACATCACCATAGCCTCCAAACCCCTCCGTGGCCTACAGCAGACTCGTGATGGACGCCCAAAGGAAGCTATTCCTCCTTTGGAATTCAACCACCGCCCCGGAACAAGATGATTCTTGGAAGCAAGAGATCAACATCACAGCTATCCACGACCCTCCGTACTTCTTCATCAAACATTTGGTGAACGGCTCACATAGCTTCGGTGGATACATGCACGACGTGTGGCAAATTATAGCTGCCAATATGGATTTCAAGTACCGCATCATTCCATGTCCCGGAGGAGGGTATGGTGTCCTGGACTCGAACGGCACTTGGAACGGCATGGTGGGAGAGCTAGCGTCACGACGTGCCCACCTAGCGCTGAACGGGTTGTTCTACAATCGCCAGCGAACCAGCGTGGTGGATTATGTCAGCTCGACGCCACTAGACCAGCAGCAGATCAGTTTCTTTGTGCGTCGCGGGTCACGCGCGATGCCTAGCTTGTCAGCAGAGTTGTTCGCAGGTCTTCTCACACCGCTCGATAACACCGTCTGGTGGGCGTTGCTTGCCTCGATGATCGTGCTGTGGTTGGCCCTCTGCGTGACTTTGCGTCTGGGCGACCGCCGTACGCAGGATCCTCAATCGACGAACGATCTTCACTGGACCCTGTGCCCGCTGTTCATTTACAGCACGATAGTGTGCCAGGGGTGGAGCATCGTCCCTGAGGTCCTCTCCGCTCGCACTGTCACCATCTTCAGTTGGATACTCGGCCTCATCATCTACACCTCCTACACGGCCAACTTAATCTCCCACTTGGCTGTAGACCGCATGCAACGACCCATCAACAGTCTAGAGGAATTCTCCAAGCTCCCAGACTGGTCTCTTGCCGTGGAACCTGGCACCAGTCTCATCAGCGCATGGAGATACAGTCACAATCCTTACGAGCGACATCTGTACAGTCGAGTCCTGGACGGGAAGAATCTGGTGTATCTTAACGACTCCGAGAGCGCCGTCCAGCGGGTTCTGAGACCTCGGGTTCTCGTGGTCAGTCCCCGGAATCGTTTATTCCACTGGCTCGGAACAGAAGGATGCCATTTTGTCCCACTTTTAGATGTTGAAGCGTACGGTAAGAAACCAGTCTTCTTGGCGCTTGCAAAGGGAAAGAAGAAACTACGACTGGCGCTCGATCGCCAGCTATTGAGACTCAAGGAGCTGGGTCTGCTGGACGAACTGTGGAGAAAGTGGATAGACGTTGACCCCAGCATGTGCGAAGTACCGTCAGGATACCGTGCGGTGTCTCTCACTGATCTCGCGGCCGTTGTTCTTGTAGTTGTTTTCGGTGTGGTGTTCAGCCTGGTTGCACTAGCGGTAGAGCTGGTTGTGTTTAGAGCCTGTCACGCGTGCAGGACTGCAAGATGTCGGTGTGTTAGTCGCTCAGATCGGGCTGCGATGGCAGCATGGGGGCCGGAAGCTAAAAAGGGAATGAAAATGAGACCATGATGAGGGGGATCAGGACGACTACACGGAACGGTTTTTTTTTCTGACGCAGCATCGCGTGTCAATGGCATCATGTACATACATTTTACGTACATGATTATTTGAAGTGTATTTGTGCTCTGTGCTAAGGCACTTAGATATCAATATACCTATTATCTATAATGTGACAAAAATTTTACACGGCTGTTTGGCGTAGAAGTGTCCATCACCTTTCATTCTATTCTACATAAATGCTTACAATGGCTCATTATTTACCATGAAATGTAGTATGAACATCAACCATATGCTAATGTGCACATGAATGAATTAACTATGGAGTGTTTACTACACAATGAATACACATCAACCACCGCCACAAGAATGAACGCTCCTATATAGCAAACTTAGTACCTGCACCCCTACATGGAGTAATGATAATACGTTAACCCGCGCACCGCTGGGGGTCCTGGATTTCCACGCCCTGCTGGAGGTGGGGTGGGGTGTTTTCACGCCCCCCTTCTAACTCGGCTCCTAAGCCACGTAGCCATAACAAGGAAGGCGGCGTTCGAAAGAGCGTCAAAATTAACCCGCGCCCTGGTGGGGTCTGTTTATAACGCGACCTGGTGGGGGGGGGCTATTTTTTGCCCCCCTCGTATCTCCGAAACTACTGGACGGATCCGCAAAATTCAAACGGCGTTCGATAGCCCTGTCAAATTTGTCGAAGGAAACCAAATTTTATTGACCTCGGGGTCACCTATGACGTCACAGGTCAGGTCAAAGATAAAATGTTTCACCGTTCATGCACGGGGCTTCTAGGGAAAGCGCTAAACACCGAGTAAAACGCATGTTGTCGAAAATCAGCGATAAGACGTCAGTTGTCTAGTACATATGTTGCTATTAGAGGTCACTGGTCATACCAGGTCAGGTCACAGGTCAGGTCACCAAAGGTCACCAAGGGTCACCACATGAACCCAACTTTACTAAGGTTGTGCGATGCATGTTTTATGGCCAGTTTTTCATTTCCAACCCAAAGGTGTTGGTTATAAGACCATCAGGTACGGTTTAGGTCACTTTCTGGTGGAGGTCAGGTCAAGGTCAGGTCAAAAAAGGTCAAATTTCAAAGTTGATATTTTTGCATAAAATGGGTATCGATTCGATGCAGCTCGTCACGGGGAGTCTAATGGTGGTCTTTGTTTTGCACTACGAGGTCTAGAATTGCTAAAAATTGAGTTTGAAAATTTGACGTCATCAATTTTGAACAGTTTTTTCGCTATAACTTCGCCAAAAAAAGAGGTATCAATCTAAAATTTGGTATGTGGATGGAAGGCGGTAAGGACTATCACATACATTCCGGTTTTTGCGAAATTCAAAAAACTTTTTGGATTTTTTGACTATTATATCCCAAAAATCTATTTTTTGATTTTTGGGGGTCAAAATAAAAAAATCAAAAATCCGAGATAGCAGTTTTGTAGCCCTGTCAATTCTACAGCTCTTATGTCCTAAACATTTTTCTGTATTTGCAAAGCTATAGGCCTGACAGCTCTTCCCGCGAAACCCTTTTTTGGGTCGAAAACGGCAGAACATGACGTCACTCTGACGTCATTTTCGGCCAACCTATCATAGCTTTTGGAAAAATTTTGGTCACAATGTGTAAAATTGATGTCCGGGAGGGTACTGAAAGTTTGGTGACGATCGGCGCAGCGGTTCTGGAGATATATCGAAAAGTCTGGAGGGGAGCAGAAAATAGCCCCCCCCACCAGGTCGCGGGTTAATGACGAAATAAATCACTTCGGTTACTTTTGGTCAGGTCAAAATTCAAGTCACCAAAGATCATTGAAGGCAAAATTTCGCTGATTTCCAGATCGAATGTCGGCAATTTTCAAGAAGCCAACGCATAACTCGGGAACGAATAGACCTGTAGCGCCGCGGAAAAATTGCATTTGATAGCCCTATTAACGTCCTTTCTGATCGCTTCCCTCAGATTTGACCTAACGTCAACGGTTTCGCCTGCAGGGGTCAAAAGCTGCCAAAGTAGACTATTTTTGCGGAAACAGTTTTTCTTCAACAACTTTTCACCCAAGCCTTGTTCGAGATTTCTTTTACCGGCATCATGTTTCTCTTGTCAAGACGCGTCGAATGAATTATAAATTTTACCGCAGGTCAAGGTCATGTGTTAACCAGAAAGGGTCATGTTGCATATCAGTTGATCCGTATCGTCGAGCTGAACATATATAGGGCGCTTTCATCGCTCTAGCATGCCTCTGTCAAAAATTATTCGCAAAAAAACTGTTATATAGATAGCCTTCGTGACCAGAGA
The DNA here is from genome assembly GCF_019059575.1 of Amphibalanus amphitrite. Lineage (NCBI taxonomy): Eukaryota > Metazoa > Arthropoda > Thecostraca > Balanomorpha > Balanidae > Amphibalanus > Amphibalanus amphitrite. The sequence goes on from NW_024883559.1 coordinate 58,052, forward strand.
TGACCTCAGGGTCATAAACAGGGGGTGTATCTTTCGTGTATCTTTGACACACTGAACATACAAATGGCTTCCGTGACCCGTTTATGACCTCAGGGTCATAAACAAGGGTCACGGGTGACCTGTTTATGTTCAGTGAGTCAAAGATACTTAAAATTCATTGGTTGAGAGGGTTTGTAATGACGTTGGTCCAAAAGAGGCGCCTTTCAATTTTCTCCCATTGACTTATAATGGAGAGGTCGCAAAATTGACCTCACCTTAGGTCACTTCCGAGACATAAATTTTGTACATACTCTTATCAATTGCTCTTATCTTGATGCTATTATGCTCTTATGCTCTATGCTGTTATCAATCGCTGAAAGTTTCAAAGTAATCGGTCACTCGGTGTAGCTATGGCAGACATTGAAAATTTTGTACCTACAAGGTGAGCTGACCCTAAATGAGCTTGGTCTACAATTTTCACAACATGTGTAGAATAGATATATGATAAGGTTTTTTAGATATTCGCGAAAACCCGCAGGGGTGTTCAAACGCCCCCCCCCCCCCCCCCCAGCAGGGCGCGGGTTAAAATTTGCACCTCTGGCCAGGGCGTTGGCTCATAAATGTGCCACGCACAGCATGCCAGCGGCCAAAAATAGTCGATGACCCAGCTCCGCCCTCCTACAAGCCTGCACTAACGCTGCAATTTCTATCGTCTCGGTCAGAGGTGGAAGAGAAAATCGTCATGGTTCTTACAAATGAAGCATAAAAGGAGTACCAAATAACATAGGTTATCAAAGCTGCTTTTGGAAATCTATAAAGCAAGAATGCACCTTACGCCAAAACGCTGATTAGAATAGCCATGAATGATCTGTGATTTGTGATAGATAATTGGGACGGAATGTGGAGCAAAAATAAGAATGAACTACTGGAAACACCGAATGCTAAAAGAGCATTGTTTAGATAAGTGTAGGTACGACACGAATTTGGTTTTCGAATGAAGTTTCTAAAACACACAAAAAATATGTCGTGGTGAGTGTAACTTTATTTGCACCTGCGAGAACTATGAAGAAGCGCCACCTATCGATTACACTTCCCACTCGCCCGGCTCTAGTGCTTCTGTATGCGGCCCACACTGCAGCCATAACATCTCAAGGCTGGTATTCGCGGCCCTACCCCGCTGCGCCGCTCCTCCGACGAAAATGACGTCACCTAGACCTCCCCCCCCACTCCCCCTACTCCCCCGTAGCGCCGATGCTGCGAGACCGGCTCGGCACAGCCTGGCACAGCCCAGCTAGGCGGAGTCTGAGCTCAGTTGTGCCGCCACCTCAGCCGTCTCCGCAGCCGCCGACATCGTTGCTGTTCCGCTAGAGTCATTCGTGAGGCGCAAACTTGTGAATTGACACTACGTGATCCTTCCGTGAACAAGTTCGTGAGTTCATACGTGATCGTGAGATCTTATCATCAGAATGCGTGCCACCGCCGCCGCCGTGCTGATGCTGACGCTGATGGTCGCCAGCACGCCGACATCAGCGCTCGAGTGCTACGCCTGTCGCATGAGCAAGGACATAAGCACCGTCAAGCTAGCGCCCATCCTCACCCAGGGCTTGGCCAAGTTCCCCACCTGTGACGTCATGGACAAGGAAGGGCCGTCGGATAAGTTCAAGCAGACCTGCGCAGCGACTGATCGCTCCTGCGCCAACATTGTCGACCCAGACGATCCAGCCAATCGTGTGAGGACCTGCTTCCCTCTGGCTAAGGATGACTGCAAGAACACGGCTTGCTACTGCACAACAGATCTGTGCAACGCAGCCGGAGGTGTCTTCACGTCTGTGGTGATGATGGTTGCGTCGTTGGCGCTATTCCTGCTGGTGGGATACTGAGCAGAGAGCTGGTCAAGCTGGAGAAGATGTTGGAGGGGATGTTACTGAAGTTTGACGGTGAAACTCTGGTGCAATGGTGCTTTGGGCTGATCAAAAAGGACGCTGTGCGGTGGTTGGGATCAATCAGTAGGTATTCATTTTTGAATGACGAGATCTTGAAAATGATAAAAAATGTCTTCCCAGTAAAAACGAAACTACACCACTGACTTGCAGCTGAAGCGATTCATCTGTGCCGATAGGACTCGGAAACAAGCTTGCAGACGCTACTGTTCCTTTCACATGTTGTTACTTGTATTGGTGCCGCAAATAATCCAGTAAATAATGAACATGATGCATGCGATCAACAAGATCAGTCCAGCAAAAGCTACCGGCTGGTTGACAGCCTTCTACGTCTAAGATCGGATCCCGATATTAGAAGCCTTTCTTTGCTGTCAGATCAGAATGAAACTTTATAACAAGCCATCGTCGTGAGTGATTGACTGTCTTCCGTGGAATTGTCTGACTTCTGTGGAATTGTTCATTGATTTCTTCATGAAATATGACTGGGCTGGGGCTGGTCAACGCGAGTGCCGAAACTGCGATGTTCCAACCGTTCCAATTTGGTTCTCATAAAAAACTCCCGTGAAGAAGCGAGCCCTGAGCAGATGAGACACAAGATGAAGTGAGAATTTTACCCGCGCTGACAGCTATTGATGATAGAACTCACGAGGTGTGAAAATCAGCATAGCTGAACTTCGGTGGTATAGACGAAGACTACAGTGGTGTAGAAAGTTTGTGTTGGCATTGGAATTTGGAGTGTGAAGAGCAAACGAACAATTAAAATGCCCTTGAGCATACATCCTTTCCATGGAGTGCAGGCTTCGTGAATGTGTATATCGCCATTTGCTATCATGAATTCGACATGATCTTTTTAGGAAACAAAATGAAGTTCGAAAAACAATCTTGAGCCGAATGAAGGATGTCAACTGGCCAAAAAGTCTTTGGTCTTTGTTAGCCTCGCCAAGCCTCTGTATCGATATCACGGCTTTAGTTTTCAGTGAATTAGTATTGCAAACCCTTTCCAGTGTCCAGTCCCGCTGTCAGGAGCTTAATGTGATGCTGAATGTTGATGTTTGCCGTCCTGCAGCGCTCCTTTTAAGCAGCATGACCTCATCTTGCCTATGGTAATCGCTATAGCTGGTTGCTTACGTAACGATTCCCGGATGAATCGTGATTTCTGTCCAGTGTCTTGGCCATGCGCCTTTCAGCAAAGACCGATTTCATGTATGTCGAAGTTACAGGTGTTCGGTCACATCAATGCCTGTATGCAATACTGGAGCTCACACCAATTTCCTTTGTACTTATGATACGGCTCCGGTAATCATGCATTGCCACGCGAGACTTAACCCGCGCGGGGCTGGGGGGGGGGGGGTAAATTTTACCCCCCCTCGCGAATTTTTGCGATATCTCAAAAACGGCGGCGCGCAGCGCCGCCAAACTTTCAGTACCTTTTCTTACATCAATTTGACACGTTCCCTGAAAATTTGAGCGAAATCCGTCGGAAATTTTTTTGAGAAATTGACGTTTTAGTGACGTCATGTTCGCCATTTTCGCCTCAAAAAAGGCAAAAGTTCAAACGCCGCTAACATCTTCATTTTTAAAGGAATCAAGACGTAACAAAAAAAGGTTATACGTAATTTTACTTTGTCTATCAAATGGCTATCTCGGTTTTTTGAAAATTTTGGATTTTGGCCTAATTTTTTTTTTCAAAAAACTGATTTTTTTGGGAAAATCATTATAAAATCCAAAATTTTGAGTATATCAAAAAAAACCGGAATATATGTCAGAGAACTGGTCTATGTGCACCTACATACCAAATTTTAGAACAATCGGTTCAAAAATGTGGGAGTTATTCAAAATTTTATGACGTCACGACACACAAATTTTTTGAAAAATGACTTTTTTGGAAGTTCTAGACCTCGTACGGAAACAAAAATAGCACCATTCGATTCGCCGTGAAAAACTGCATCAGATAGACACCTTTTTAGGCCTTAGCAACCAACTTCAAAATTTGACCTCACTTGACCTGACCTTGACCTGACCTCGACCTGAAAGTCATCCAGAGGTGGTCCATATCACTTATTGAGTGTGCCTATTGAATTCTATGAGTAAAATGACCCATAAAACATGTGTCGCACATGCCCTTTTCTATATTTTGTTTTTTGGTGACCTGACCTGACCTGACCTGACCTTGACCTTGACCTCTGAATGATATTGTATGCAACGAATATTGTCTTGGTAGCCTAAGAACACGTTTTGGGCGATCAGTCTCAGTCCATGACTCCATTCTTCGGCAACTACGGTGCAAGGCCGATACTGTAGAAACTTGCAATTTGTACCCTTGACCTGACCTTGACCTTGACCTCAAACTTTAAATTAAGTACATGTTTTTAGTAGTTCGTGATGAGAGCTTTCGATTGGTGTTTGAATTTTCCAAATCGGACCATTAGTTTGGGAGATAACAGGGGGGGTAAAATTTACCCCCCCCCCCCCAGCCCCGCGCGTTCGGCTGGAGACCCCAGCCCCGCGCGGGTTAAAAATAAATAAACAAACATTGAGTAGTTTTGTTTGAAAACACTAGCTGTTCGATATTCAAATCTCCTTGTTCCTTGAGTGCAATGAAAGTGTTGGCATAGGATGACCGATAAAATAGATTGGTATTTTATCAAAAAGTAAATTTGAAAAAAAATCTTCCTTCACCTTATCTCGACGAATCATGTTATCCTTCCTTGTTATGCTGGCATTTGAACGAATGCATGGGACATGAGTAGATACGAGTGTTTTAACCCGCGCCCCACTGGGGTCTGTGTATAACACGCCCTACTGGGGGGGGGGGGGGGCTATTCATAGCCCCCCCCTCCTAACTCCGAAACTACTGGGCCGATCGTCAAAATTCAAACGGCGTCTGATAGCCCCGGAAAAACTGTCGAGCGAAACCTAATTTCATTGACCTCGAGGTCACCGATGACGTCACAGGTCAGGTCAAAGTAAAAATTATTAGCATTTTTGCTTGTTCACATTTTGGGCTCTGGCCGCCGTCTTACAAGTCAGATCAGGCTCATTTTTGGTTTCCACACTCGTGAACAGATGCTCTAGATACCTTGAGGGTACCAAACTTGTACTTTGATTTTCAGGTCAGGGTCAGGTCATCACAGGTCACGAAAATATTATATCATGCGTCGGTCACGTGACACATGTTTTATGGTCCATTTAGGCCATAGATTTCGAATTTGATGTCGTCTGTGTCATTCGAGGTCATTTTGAGTCGAATTTAGCTTAGGTCAGGTCACTTTCAGGTCAAAAAAGGTCAAATTTTGAAGTTAAAATTTTTCAACAAAAAAGATATCTATTGGATGCAGTTTGAGCTCAGGAACACGATGGTGCCATTTATATTGGTGTACGATGTCAAATACGTACTGAAAAATTGATTTGAAAAATTAATAATTGTGAATTTTTTGCAATAATGCGTATAACTTGGCCATTTTTGAAGATATTTAGCTAAAACTTGCTTGAGTTAGTCATTATCATGCATTCTGTCACATATATTCCGGTTTTTTCGAAAAGTCAAAAACTTTTTGAAAAAAATATAAAAATATAAATTTTGAATATTATTATATACAATTTTCGAAATTTTCAAAATTTAGAAAATCCGAGATAGCAGTTTGATAGCGCGGTCAATTCTGAGTCCTTTCATGCAAAGAAATTGGATCTAGCTTAAAAACTGAGCTCTTGGGAGCGATTGCCGTGGTTCAATGTTTTGCGTCGAAATCGGACGAACATGACGTCACTCTGACGTCATTTCCGGCCGACCTATGGTAGGTACGAAGTTCAAATTTTGACACAAGGTGTCAAATTGATGCAGCCGAAGGTACTGAAAGTTGGCGTCGATCCGTCAAGCGGTTTGGAAGTTATTGCAGAAAAACGGGAGGGGGGGGGCTATAAATAGCCCCCCCCCAGTGGGGCGCGGGTTAATTATCTAAGCGATAGCCAACCCTTCACTTTCGGTTCAATTTGAATTGCTCGTAACAAGACAGATCTGAGATTGTTGTCGCACCCGGACTGTTCGGGTGCACAATGTTACACGTCGCTGTGCACGGTGCACAAGGCCGGTGCAACACCGTTGGCTGGCAGCCATCA